>NC_056728.1:189903803-189994621 GCF_019279795.1 Protopterus annectens | reverse complement strand
TTCTCCATACTGTCTCTTAATAACACTCCCGCTGAAGTTGAATCCAGCAAAAAACTCCTTGGTGTCACCATTGATGATCAACTTACATTTGACATACATGTCAATAATTGTATCAGAAAAACTCACCAGAAATTAGGGTACCTGTACAGAAACAAGAAGTTTCTCACTGCTGAAGCCAGGATTACACTCTCTCATGCTTACCTTTTACCCAGTCTAATGTACAGCTCCCAAATTCTCACAAATTTCAACTCCTCAATACTGACTAAATTAGAGTCTACTTATAACAAGGTTGTTAGATTCGCTGCACAGCAAGCTTACAAATCCCATCACAGTCTCTCTCTAAAACACCTAAAATGGCTTGAACTACCCCACCTGCTTCTTCTCTCTCAGCTCCAGATCATCCACTCTATCCTAGTCCAGTCTTCCTACTGTCTGACTATATCCTCCCTCATCTCCCACTATTCTCCTATTAGACCTCTCCAGGGTTCTATCCAAGACCTATTACAAATTTATAAACCCAACACCAAATCTGGGTGCAACATATATAGTTATCATCCTTCTATTGCTTGGAATAAACTCCCATTAGAAATCAGGACCATCACATGTCCTAAACAATTTAAGACAGCCACCAAAGAGTATTTTAAATGTCACTGGACATGCCACTCTACTCACCCCCCTGAATGTTTCTCCCATCTAAATGACAATCAATCTCCTGCTCTCCATTCTTCCTCTCACATGCTCCCTCTATCCTTCCCTGAACTAGTCCCTCAACTGTCTTTTCAACCTAATCTTCTAATCCCTTTGAATAACATTCTATAGTAGATGTCCTGCCTAACTGCAACTGTCATTATGAATTGTATTTCATTATGTAACCTCATGTTAATATTTCTTATTCTCATAGGACATATTACTAATATCTAATTTTTGTACTGTACTAATTGTGTATTCTCTGCAGTTTTAATTGCTTTTGTTATATGAAAATTGTATTCTTCTTTAAGCTTTTCTCTCCAGGCCTCCGCTGAAAAAGGGCTCCTGAGCTCAGTTGGACATACCTGGTCAAAAAAAAGGCAAAAAAGCAAAGCAAAAAGAACATGGTAGACCTCCTAGAACATAAGACTCCCAAGGAATCAGTGAAAAAATAGCCAGTTAGTAATGGAGATAACACTCCTCTATTAACATAAATACACACTGAAATTACTGCACACTCAAAGTGCAGGAAAACTAGCAAACTGTAAAGAAGTAAACCTATACTACAAAGCTTTACACTACATAAACCATGCAACATGGAAACAAGAAGTACATCAAATAGATACTGTCCACTTAAATTTCTCCAGCAATGAAAACAAAGCAGAAGAGATGACATCAATAACATACAGTCTAAATTAGAATCTCTCAAACATAAAAATGTTCACTTACCTGTAATGTCCAAGTGTGTAGTCTAAACAAGTCTCATTAATTCGTCGAGCAGCCGTCTCCTACAATGCTGATTGCTTCTCCAGATGGTTTGCAGACTCTATAGAACAGCTTAACTAGCAGAATATCATCATTATCTGTAAAACTTACGTCAAAATTCAAGTCACCTATAGCAAATCATGACAGTCATTTATAATCCCACTGTCACCAAACACAAAAAGCAAAATTCTGAAAAAACTAGTAATTTAATCAAAAAGGCTGCAATAACCTCTTGTCCAATCTTCCCTTATGACTGTGACTTCCACAACTAAGCAGAATTCTGTAAAAAGCAACACACATCATTTCATAAAACAGCAAACTTACCCCAAACAATTAAGCCAAGCCTTGTCTCTCCACATGATGCACCTAGACAATATCTGACTTTACTACTTTGTAATGAATGCATGAATAGATTACACTGGTTAACACATTCAGATAAATCAAACAAGTAAACTGAAGATCCAACCACGATGTAAAATCCAATGTAGAAAGTAAGAGATCCAAACGAATACTGAAGCTGAAGCAAAACCTTCTTTATTTAGACATAAAAAATGTGATAAGCGCTTTCGTGTGGGAACACCCACGCTTCATCAGACAACATTGCATAGAAAACAAGCTCTTAAATACCTCCAAAGGTGGGAAATCATTCAATTAAAAAAACAATTAATTAAAATGTCAGGCTAGTATAAAGGTAAACTACACTATAAAGCACTATAGGATCACGTAAATATAAAAGTACATTAAAAACTTTGAAAAGCTGCATGAAAAATCTTCATTTCAAGGTATCATGTACTTAATCAATAAGGAATATATTATTCCTAAACACGTAAAGATGTATACAAATTTAATAAGGAAATACACATCTAAATACAAGCTAAGTATAAAACCAGATAAAAAAACTATAAAGGGAATATATCCCTATACAATCAATAACCTGTCTATGAAACCTAATATAGAGCTGCACTATATTTAACTGGTAGAAACATAAGTATAAATACATATGAAAATGATAACTAAACATATTAGTGTATAAAACACACCATCCTAGGGTAAATAACCAATGTAGTGGGCGTTGTGAAAAATATATATAAAAATATATATAGACTCTATTAAAAGCGTCTAGATTCAAGGACAGGTTTAATAGATATCTGATTATTCAAACCTGGAGCTAGATGAGCACCAAGCATTATAATCCACTTTAGCTCAATGGAGGATAAATCATTACTTGTGTTACCACCCCTAAGGTTTGTCTTCACTATTTGTAGGACCCTAAAATGAAACACATGGGAAGGATATTCCAAAACATGTCGTGCTAATGCATTGGTTTCATTACCTTTACGTATATCGTAAAGATGATTGTATATTCTGTCCTGTAACCTTCTCTTCATCAGACCCACATAAAAGGCTGAACAGGACTGACAATTGGCAAGATAGACTAGGTTCCTCGTATTACATGTGGCATAAACGCTAGGAACAAACGTAAACTTTGTAACAGGATGATGAAAATCCTGAGCTCTACTAATATAAGCACATCTACTACAATTATTACAGGCATAGGTGCCTAAAGTCCGAGTCATCGGAGTAGTAGACTTGCACATATGAACATGATCATTACACAAGATCAATTTCAGGTTGTCACTATTGGTATATAGAAATCTGGGTCTATCACTAACAATCCTTCTGGTTGGGGAGTCCATAACTAGAACTTTCCAGTTACGTGCAACCACTTGCTGTATTTTATTAATATCACTAGTGAATTTAATGGTGAATCTTAAAATATTTTTGTTTATACCAGGTGTTATATATCCATCTCTATAGTTCATGTGACTCAACATAACAACATTCGTCGCTTGGGATGGCGTGCCTTGGCAACTAATATCCCTCAAGACACTGTTTCTAATACTTCTGACCATATCTATAGGGTAACCCCTATCTACAAACAGAGATTCCATAAAATCTGCTTCAATCTGAAGGGAGTGTTCATCCCTGCATAGTCTTTGTATTCTCACGAATTGACTCTTGACAATGCCATAAAACACATGTCTAGGATGCATACTGTCATAGGTCAAAAAAGTGTTTTTCCACACCGGTTTCCTGTACAAGGATGACACAATAGATCCACTATCAGGTAAGATTCAGTGTGACGTCTAAAAAATGTGCCTTTGTATTAGATACCTCTTTAGTGAATCGAAGAAAAGTAGTAGTTGTCTCTAGATAGCATAAGAACTGATCAAAATTTTGTATAGTGCCCTCCCATACAATAAGTATGTCATCAACAAAACACCTATACAGTTTAATATATTTAAACATTTCGTGTGGAAAAACATACGTTTTCTCCCACTGGTACAATACCAGGTTCGCATAGGTATTCGCACAGGGGGTGCCCATGGCTACCCCCCACTGTTGCAGATAACATTTGTCTCCAAACATGAACGCATTATTGTATAAAACAATTTCAAGTAACTGACAAACTAATGTATTCCTATCATTAGTAAAGGAGGTTTCATTAACCAACAACTGTAACATACTGTATACCTATCTCATTTGGTATAACTGTGAAGAGATTCTTCACATCTAGTGTTATAAGTAGGTAACATTGGTCAGGCACATCTAACGCCAGGGTATCTATACTTTCCAAAAGATGATGAGTGTCCCTTAGAATAGACGGAAATTGATTAACAACAGGCCTAAGTAGATGTTCAATAAATTTGGAGACGTGAGAAGTCACCCATCCTTCACCAGAAACTATTGGTCTCATTGGTGTAGGAATGACCCCTTTATGTATCTTGGGTAGTCCCTTGATGATAGGTGTGACTGGATGTTTCACTAGAAGATAATCATAAAGCTCAGGACTGATCTGCTGACACATTATCATGTCATATAGTGTTTCGTGAACATTATGTACCACTTCAAGAATATTATTCTGATTAATCTCCCTATAAGTAACATCATCAAGAAGCATATTTGACATATTGGTTACATAGTCAGATGTATTCATAAGCACTACCCCGCCCCCCCTTGTCAGCGGGTTTAATGGTGATGTCTTGATTATGTTTAAGTTCTTGTAAACATCTTGACTCAGATTGTGTCAAATTATGATACCTGCCTTTTTTGTTACAACATGAAAACAACGTGTAAAAATCACTCTCACATAACTTAAGAAAACATTCCACATGGGGGGACATGACTGGAATAAATGTGCTAGGGTTCTTAAAGGGAAGCTGATTCACATTATATTCATGCAATGATGGTCGATCTAAAAAGCATAATCTTAGGGAAACTGATCGACAAAAAAGTCTAAGGTATATGAGAGTCTCACTGAGAATCGCAGGTTTAGCAGGAATAAAGTTTAAACCCCTGTTTAACATAGTAACACAAGAATCATCCAAGTCAGAGTTAGAAAGATTAAACACCAAACTAGTCAGTGTCTTGTCCTTCTGTTCTGTCCAAACTTCTCTCCTGAGAACTTTCTTTTTCTTGGGCCCCTGCTGTTGGACCTCCCTCTGGTATATGTAGTTGATTTCCTTTGGTAAGGTAAAAAAGGAACTTTACCTGAAGAAACAGTTTTAGGTATTGCCCCAGCAGGGGCAGCATTATTGCCAAATAGTGCTTGTTGGTTGGGTGGAGGTGTATTGAAAGATAAAGACCCAACATTATTACTATTGCTCAAAGGCAAAATTGAAGCTGATTCAGCTCCATCAGTAAGAGAAGACAAGTTTGTGGTGGGTGCCATAGACGGTATGAGAGTACCCAAACTGTCACTATTAGTTGCAGATGTAGTTGTAACAGTAGAGGATGCATTACTTTGGGCATTACCTGAATCTCGAGAGTCTTGATACCTAGGCCAAACAAAAACATGACCTTTAAGGAAATCATTGTAATTCCTCACAAGTTTGCGTTGCTTAGTTAATCGAAGTCTATTACCAAAAGCATTCACTTGTACACATACTCCATGTAGCTTGGTTTGACAAAAATCTGAGAGAAAACGCTCAGTTAGATCTTTATAAAGGCTGTCAACTTTAGTACGCAAGTCATTTTCCAATGGAAGGAAGTACTGTAACAAAAGCTTGACATAGCTAAAACCTAGCTCTATGTTTAAGTCCTGCCACTGTTTCAAGAGCATAGGATGAGCGTCCCCATAGGTAGGCATGCAATAAACCCGCATGCCTCTGGGGACCACTCTGAAATGTAGGCAGGCTTCTAGGTGTAGCCTCTGCCATATGTATAGTTGTAATTGGTACAGGTCATTCTCAAGTGTTTTAAGTAAAGAAGTAAATTCAACAAGATTCTCACCAGCATTGTGAGTCGGGGTAGCCAAATCATTCTCAGCAAAATCCAGAGACAATAAAGGGTTTAAATCCTGGCGTAGAATATCACTCCATAAACGAGCCATGTCCCTCGACTCCGGACGTTGAGCTGACGTCACAGCTGCTGCTGCTTCCATCTGTGTGCGGCTGGGTGCAACAAAACCAAAGAGAAATGTAGAAAACAGAAGCAACCAAACCGCTAAAAGGATCTGCAGCCAAACAGAGCAGATAAATCAAACAAGTAAACTGAAGATCCAACCACGATGTAAAATCCAATGTAGAAAGTAAGAGGTCCAAACGAATACTGAAGCTGAAGCAAAACCTTCTTTATTTAGACATAAAAAATGTGATAAGCGCTTTCGCGTGGGAACACCCACGCTTCATCAGACAACATTGCATAGAAAACAAGCTCTTAAATACCTCCAAAGGTGGGAAATCATTCAATTAAAAAAACAATTAATTAAAATGTCAGGCTAGTATAAAGGTAAACTACACTATAAAGCACTATAGGATCACGTAAATATAAAAGTACATTAAAAACTTTGAAAAGCTGCATGAAAAATCTTCATTTCAAGGTATCATGTACTTAATCAATAAGGAATATATTATTCCTAAACACGTAAAGATGTATACAAATTTAATAAGGAAATACACATCTAAGTACAAGCTAAGTATAAAACCAGATAAAAAAACTATAAAGGGAATATATCCATATACAATCAATAACCTGTCTATGAAACCTAATATAGAGCTGCACTATATTTAACTGGTAGAAACATAAGTATAAATACATATGAAAATGATAACTAAACATATTAGTGTATAAAACACACCATCCTAGGGTAAATAACCAATGTAGTGGGCGTTGTGAAAAATATAAAAATATATATAAAATAGATATAGACTCTATTAAAAGTGTCTAGATTCAAGGACAGGTTTAATAGTTATCTGATTATTCAAACCTGGAGCTAGATGAACACCAAGCATTATAATCCACTTTAGCTCAACGGAGGATAAATCATTACTTGTGTTACCACCCCTAAGGTTTATCTTCACTATTTGTAGGACCCTAAAATGAAACACATGGAAACAAGAAGTACATCAAATAGATACTGTCCAATTAAATTTCTCCAGTAATGAAAACAAAGCAGAAGAGATGACATCAATAACATACAGTCTAAATTAGAATCTCTCAAACATAAAAATGTTCACTTACCTGTAATGTCCAAGTGTGTAGTCTAAACAAGTCTCATTAATTCGTCGAGCAGCCGTCTCCTACAATGCTGATTGCTTCTCCAGATGGTTTGCAGACTCTATAGAACAGCTTAACCAGCAGAATATCGTCATTATCTGTAAAACTTACTTCAAAATTCAAGTCACCTATAGCAAATCATGACAGTCATTTATAATCCCACTGTCACCAAACACAAAAAGCAAAATTCTGAAAAAACTAGTAATTTAATCAAAAAGGCTGCAATAACCTCTTGTCCAATCTTCCCTTATGACTGTGACTTCCACAACTAAGCAGAATTCTGTAAAAAGCAACACACATATCATTTCATAAAACAGCAAACTTACCCCAAACAATTAAGCCAAGCCTTGTCTCTCCACATGATGCACCTAGACAATATCTGACTTTACTACTTTGTAATGAATGCATGAATAGATTACACTGGTTAACACATTCAGATAAATGCATACATTCAAATGCATAAGACATTGTTAACAGCTCAGCATTAAAATGTCTCATTCAATGAAATGAAAGTCAATACCAAGCCAGAAACCAATGCACTTAGCACCTCATCAACTTGAATATGACAATTTTCACCTCTGCTGGCACCCATTGTTTAATCCAGTATGCCCAAGATCAAAAGCACTTAACAGAAAGCCAAGGATGACTGTAGCAATTTTAGAATAACATGCAAACCAATTGACTCGGCCATCTCTTACCACAAACTGAAAATTATGCAATTTTTTTATATATTTAGTCAGTGTTTTAGTTAATGTAACAAACTTAAAGAAACTGAATTTTCAGTGGAGACCGACATCTGCAGACAATGATATTAAAGCTACATATACAGTTGTAAGAGCCCTATTTAGAGGCTTGTAACACACACACAACAGATGTGAAAAAAATACGTTCAATGAAAATCAGGGGAACCACAAATAGCTGCCCAAGAGGAGGGTTGAGAAACAGAGACTGGCATAAGAGGAAACACTTTCATTTTAATGATGTCCTTCCCTGAAAGAAGCAAAACCTCTAAATGCATGAGTTGGGTTAAGCTTATAGAAACTGGCATCTCAGGATGGCCTGAAACACAAAAGGAAAAAGTACATTAAACTATTTTGACTGATATACCTTATTTGTTGTAGTCATGTAAACATGTTATGGTCTTGAAATGCCCTTACCAGTGCACACACTGTCTGTAAAAATACCATGCAGAAACCTTTTGTCCGAGTCTTCATGACACACTGAAAAAAGATCTCAACGTTCAGTGCAGATAAGACAGCAATACTCCTTCTCCACTTACATATACTGCAGCTCTATTCCAGTCACCCAAGAGTCCTCCTACGGGTTCTCCACTTTCTTCCTACATTCCAAAGACATGCAGTAAGTGGATTGGACACACTAAATTGGACACAGGTGTGAGTGCGACTGCTTACGGCCAGCCACCTGGTGGTGTAAACCTTGGCTCTAGATAAGTTGGTTGTTAGCTAGCCAAGTTTCAGTGAGGTTAAAAGAGATTTGAGTTTGGGTGAGTAGGTGAGAGGGGTTGTCAGCAATGGTGTTCATAGTGGAGCCATCAGTCTACTGTATGGGGGATGACTGAGGACAGGATGTGTGGAGCTGGTTAGTAAAAATGTTAAAAAGAAGAGGACCAAGAATTGAGCCTTGCATTAGACCCACTTTTATAGGGAGAATGAGGACAGATTGCTGTCTGTTAGTGAGGTAGCTGGAGAATCAGCAGATAGTTGCAGGGAGAGGTGTAGTTGAGAAAGTTTATATAGAGGAGGATGGAGTGGGAAGCAGATATATATATATATATATATATATATATATATATATATATATATATGTATATGTGTATAAATACACACACACACACACATACACTGTGGCACAGCAGGCAGCTCTGTTGTCTGACAGAAGGGGTTCTTGGTTCATTTCTTGGCTGGGGTGCTTTTTGTGCTGAGTCTGAAGAGACTGAATGTCCAAAATCTGCTAGCATGGGTGTCTTCCAGGTGCTTCAATTTCCTTCCACATTCAACAGACTTGTAGGAGTTGGCTTGAACCCTTAGTATTGGCCATAAGTGGGAGCATGCATGCGAGTGTGTGGAATGGAAGAACAGCCTAAGCAGGGTTAGCCACCCAGCAGTGTGAACCTTTGTTTTAGTTGAAGTGACAACCCAACCATAAGTGGAACAATGGGGAAAGGGTTTGTGGATGGACAGATACATGGATGCACACACACACACACACATTTTATATATATATATATATATATATATATATATATATATATATATATATAGGGTCTATATTATATCAGCGAACACTTAAAAAAGCGAACGCTGATTGATCGACCTAATTTAAGCGACAGCTTACAATCTCGAACTGTCAGATCAGCAATTTTTTTCCCAGGGAAAAAAATCGCTGATCCAAAACATATACACACAACACAAGCACACCAAACAAACAGAAATCCACACACATACACCTAAAATCTGATACCTAACCCTACACTAAACTATGCACACACCACTAACTACCCACTTACCTTAACCCAAACCCTAACCCTAAGGTCCGTCACTATCGCACACTCACCTCACCTGCTCCCTAACCCTAACTCACATAAATCCGCCCTAACCCTCTTGTCCACTCAATCGCACACACACCTAACCCGAGCCCTAACCCTAACTCACCTAAATCACCCTAACACTCACATCCACACAATCACACACTTACCTGAATCCGACCGGTAACTTTCCACCATAACACTGAAAATACCGAAGCAACAGAAACGGACAACCAAATTCTTTCCCTAGGAAAAAATTCGAGTTTCTGCTGCTTCGATATTTTCCACTTTCGAACAAATAACGTCGATCAATCACCGTTTGCTTTTTTAAGCGTTCGCTGATCTAATATAGACCCTATATATATATATATATATATATATATATATATATATATATATATATACACACACACACACACACACACACACACACACATGTCACATATATATATATATATATATATATATATATATATATATATATATATATATATATATATATATATATATATATATATATATATATATATGGGTCTACTGCTTTTAGTCGAATTACATTTGGTTGAAAATTATTTCAGGCAGCCTACTTCACTGAAAGCTCATTTGATTGAAAGCTCATTTGGTCGAATTCCATTTGGTTGAAAATGGAATATAGCCTCTTACCCACTGCAGTGCGACCCTGGAGTGTGAATATAAAGTTGGGGGGGTGGGGGCACAGCACCCCACATTGCGGGGTGTGGGGTGTAGCCCCCTACATTATGCAACTAGTGTTTACTGACATATGTTTCAATGTTTTTTTAATGGATACACAAGTATATAATAGTGAATACACTGCAATTATGTGTGGGGTATGCCTCCCACCCCAATGTGTGTGGCTGTGCCCCCCACACCCCATAACCTAACTTTATATTCTCACTCCAGGGTCACACTGCATTGGGGTAGGGGCTATATTCCATTTTCGACCAAATAAAATTTGAAGAAATGGGTTTTAATGAATTGCATTTTTGGTGAAGTGGGCTGCATAAAATAATTTTTGACCAAATGTTAATTGACTAAAAGCAGTAGGTTACTAGGCTAATGGCCCTGAGGCCCTTACAAACCTAGCCAAGAGTTTATTCACAAAAAAATAAACCTCAGTCAGCACCTGTCATCCCTGTCAGTGAGGGACACAGGTGGAACCCTTGGGACAAATTTGTGGTTTTCCATCCACTCATTGAGGTTGCGCTTTAAGAGGGTCAGCGAAGTATTCCATTTGACGTCTATGGGAAGCCCATTACAGAGACAATGCAGCCTCTGGTAGACCAACCTGTCTCTAGCAGGTTTTGTTGATGTTGCACATTAGATTTAGGCCTTTCAAGTGGGTAATGTGCGATTAGTTAGACTTACAGATATGCAGCATCTCTAGTAGGGAAGGGTCCGAAACTGCCTTGCAGGTGTGACACAGATCACTTCGGAGCAATCTGCAGGATACTGAGCAGAGTGACAGTGATTTCAGCCTGTCCATACAGGACAGGTGTTGTAGGCCATGGAGTCTCCTGAGGCACCTCTTTGGCCTTTCCAGTTGGTGCAGGTGTTTGAAGAGGTACATACTAAATGGGGTGTTATACTCAATTGGTCTAATGAGGGAGGAGTACAGAGAGGTAATAACCTCCTTTATTTTCCTGGATGCAATGTCTTTACTTATGAAATGTACCAAATAAAGGCTTTTCTGACCACTGCCGCCACATGATGGTCAAATGTGAGATTGTTGTCAACCTGAGTACTCAGGTATCTCACCACAGGTTGTGTGCTTAGGGGATTGTCGTTGATGTGGTAATCAGTAGGGGCCATGGCCTTGACACAAGTCATTTGTTGCTGTGAGACCCTCTTGCAGTATGCTAACATCATTTGGGGAGTATAATGCCCCTTTGGCATCTGTCTGGACACATTCAACAACTGGAATGCACAGAAACACCTCACTAAAAGAATACTAGGCCTAGTACACAAAGAAAAACCTTATTAAAAGAATACAAGACCTAACAACAAGTCATACATGGAGTGACTAAGAATGCCATCACTATACCCAGCATCCCACAGACCACTAAAAGGTGACCCATGCCCTTATTTATTATTTTCATAATGATTCTGTCTATAGGCTACAAGGTTTAGTGTTTTAATAGCGAATGACCAGTTAAAGTAGTAATTATTGGTAAGAATACTAGCCACACTTGAAGTGAGAAGTGTGAGGAAAGACTTTGTGATTTGCTAAATTAGCTTGGAATTCCAGCACATACAGAATAAGAAGTTCAGTTCCAAGCTGTACTGTATGTAATGTCTATTTTGTAATAATGCAAAATAAGATATGATTACTTATTAATTTCCAGGAAACACAAGGAGTAAAGTGAGAGCAGATTTGTTTCATTACAACTTTGTGTATTTCATTAACAAGCCCAGAGAAGGAAGCATTATTGATATGTGTGATGACAAGACAATCAGTGACCTGACTATAGTGCTCCCTTTAAGCAATCCGTGCTGCAGGTGGGTTACAATACATATAGTATTTTTAGGTAGTCAGACCCATACAATCAAAGCCAAATCTAGCAAAAGGTGGCCTAGCCAGCTGCCTAGGGTTTTGGTGCTGGCTTAGGGTCCCAGCCACTGACACTAATTAAAAATAAGAATAATAAATATTAATTAAAAATAAAATAAATAAATAAAAACTATTGCTGGATTTCACTGATGATTTCCTACTTCACACTGTTAAGAGGATGAGGTTTCCTGCTGGGCATGGTAGTTCTAGTCTTATTTTACTGTCAAAAGTTTTAGCAAATGAAACTGCACACAGAGCAAGATTCTGTCTAGGAACTGGAAGAAAATTTACATTTCACAAATGGGAGCAACAAGCTAAACAGAGGTGGAGCAGTAAGCATCATCAACTTCAAGCCAACTGGAGATATGGCACAGCATCGCTGTTGAATGATTTTTATGGAGGGCACGTTTTTGGCAGTGAATATATGCAGAAATAAGGAGATGCAAGATTATAGGTTTGTAGGTTCATAGGTAGGTACTAGGCTATCTGCCCGAGAGCATTTAGAAGCCTAGCCAGAGTGTGTCGGCTTTTGCCACCCCATTGATTAATTAACTGATCCTCTGTCAAGCAGAGCCAATGAAGTGATGACAGGGGTGTATTTTCTGTTACCCATCCACTCGTCAAGGTTTCTCTTGAAGAGTGTTAGTGAGGGGCTCTGCCTGATGTAATTTGGAATTTTGTTCCAAAGCACTCGTGTCTTGTGACAGGAATCTATCCCTCCAGCATGTTCTATTTATTGTTGCAGCGACGTTTAGCTCACTAGAGCGCGTGGCTCGCTGTGACTTGGATTTCTTTAGGTGGAGCATGTCCATCAATTCTGAGTTACACATGGCTTTGTAAGTCAGGCAGAGATCACCTCTGAGTAAGCGATATGCCACTGAATACAGCCCGAGTTTTTTCAGTCGGGCTGCATAGGACATATGTTTGAGACCAGTAACCCTCTTGCTGAGGTAATTTTATGGTCTTTCCAGCTGTTGGAAGTGTCTTGTGAGGTACATCCCAAATGGGGCATTGTACTCTATGATGGGTCTAATGAGTGACGAGTAGAGGGGGCACTATAACCTCTTTATTTCTAGATGCAAGCCCTTTAGTAATTAGATGGGCCACATAGAAGGATTTCGTAACTACTTTGGCAATATGATTGTCAAAGGAGAGATTACTATCTACCCGGGTCCCCAGATCTCTTATTACCTCTTCTGTATTAAGGGGGCTGCCACCTATGTGGTAATTCATGGGTGTTTTGTTTTTTCCCAAACGGGATGCCTATGCATTTTTTTGGCATTTAGTTTGTGGCCATGACTTTGACATCAGGTGTCCATCTTAGTAAGGCCCTTTTGGAGGATGTCTGTGTCAGCCGGAGAGTAAATTATGGCTCCCAGTTTGCAGTCATTGGCGAACTTGGTTAGCCATTGTCCTCCTGTATTTGCCTGTACTTCTGAGAAGTATATGCCAAACAGTATGGGGTCCCAGGACCGAGCCTTGTGGGACACCACTTGTGACTGGCTTAGAGTCGAACATGGAGCCCGCTATTTTTACCGTGTGAGTTCTGTCTGTAAGCCAGTTGGCAATCCATTTCATGAAGTAGAGGTTTATGTTCAGGCTGGTGAGTTGTTCTGTAATACCCGAGTGGGGAATGGTGTTGAAAGCCTTGGCGAGGTCAAGGTAGGATGTGAGAACCACCTTTCCCTCGTCTATGGCCTTAGTGACCGTCTCGAAGAAGTCAACCAGGTTTACTAGGCATGATCTGCCCTTAAAGCCGAACTGGGTCGGGTCAAGTGTTTGCAGGTTCCCAATGTCTTTGTTAACGAGTTCCATGATGATGCGCTCCATAGCCTTGCAGACCAGGCTAGTCAGGCTTATGAGGCGATAGTTAGCAGGGTCAGTTGAGACCCCAACTTTTGTGGAGAGGAATAGCCATTGCTGTGCACCATTCTATGGACACGTAGCCTGTGGAGAGACTACTGTCTACCTGTGTCCCAAGGTCTCTTATCACACTTTCTGTGTTAAGTATACTACCGCCTATGTCGTAGTTCATGGGTACAGAGTTTTTACCAAAGGGGATGACAATGCACTTTTTGGCATGGATCTTGAGGCCATGGCTTTGACACCAGGCATCTGTGCCAGTGAGGCCCTTTTGTAGGCTGTCCACATCGTTAGGAGTTTTGATTATGGATCCTAGTTTACAGTCATCCGCGAACTTCATTAGCCAAAGACCTTCTGTGTTAGCCTGTACTTCAGAGTAGATACCAAACGGGAGAGGACCCAGGACTGAACCCTGTGGTACTCCACTTGTCACTGGTCTGAAGTCGGATTTGGAGTTTGCTACTTTCACAGTGTAGGTTCTGTCAGTGAGCCATTTGGCAACCCATCTTGTGACATAGGGATTTATACCTAGTTTAGTGAGTATCTATAATTCCAGAGTGGGGGATGGTGTCGAAAGCCTTGGCAAGATCTAGAGAGGCTGTGTGAACCACCTTACCCTCATCTACGGCTTTGGTGACTGTTTCAAAGAAGTCTATCAGGCTTAGGATATGATCTGCCTTTTACAAACCTGAACTGGGTGGAGTACAGAGTTTGGAGATTTCCAGTGTCTTTGTTTATAAGTTCCATGGCCTTGCAGACCAGGCTCGCCAGGTTAATATAGCGGTAGTTCCCAGTGTCCGTGGTGGCACCCCCCCTTGTAGAGTGGGATAACCATCGCTGTGCGCCACTCAGCGGGCACAAAGCCTAAGATGAGGCTCTGATTGAACATGGTACTTAGGTGGGGTGTCAGTTCATTCTGCAGTTCATGTAGAACGCAGCCTGGGATGTTGTCTGGTACAATGGATGCTGTGTTCTTGGCTTTGGAGAGTGTGGTTTTTGCCTGTGCAGCCGTGATTACAGGAACTTTGCATTCTTCCGGTATAGAGATGGGCTCTTTAGGGGGTGAGAGGGGGTTAAAGTTAGCACTGATCCTATCTGTCAGGATGTTGGCAATATCAGTTGTGTCTGTCTATTTAGTGCCATTGTGCTTAATTCAGAGCAGATCTGAGTGTTGCCATTGAGTTTCTTGACATAGCTATAAGAATGCTATGTGGTTGTCTTTAGAATCAGTGGCAATTTTGTTTTCGTAACAAACTTTGTAGGATTTTACCAGGGATCACAGCTTCTTACTGAGGCTGACCAGGGAGCTCCTCCACTCATGGGATTTTACTCTCTTTTGCAACAGTTTCCTCCTTCTGTTGTACAGCTTGTTTATGGCAGGGGACCACCAAATTGGCTTCCTTTTTTTGGAGGATAGCGTCTTGGTTCTGTTTGGGATGGCACGATTCATGCACTCGTGTAGGTGCTTATAAAGTGCAACTGTGTAGGATTCAGTAGTTGTGTAGGTGCTTATAAAGTGCAACTGTGTAGGATTCAGTAGTTGTAACTGTATTGCCCATCTGCATGAGTGTCATGAAGTTCACCACTTCTGTCTTAAGAAGCATGAAGCTGGGTTTGGAGAATTTTTTTACCATGGTTTCCTTAACAGGGGTGGGGGCAGGATGTGGATATCTAAGGTAATTAGCTTATGGTCGGATCGACCAATGAGGCGTTGACTTTTGGTGTGGAACACTGGTCACTCATGTTGGTAATGACTAGATCTAGGATATCATTGGCCCTGGTAGGGGTGTGGATAAGTTGATCCAGGGCATTGGAGTTTATGAATTCCAGAAAGCATTGAGTGAAGGAGTCGGTACATGAGTAGTTTTCCCAGTTAATGGTGGGGTAGTTGCAATCACCCATTATTAGTGTGTTGGGTTGAACCCTAATATTTTCCAGTACATCAAGAAAAGAGGAGTCGGAATCCTGGGGCATGGTGGGGGATCTGTAGCAAGCTACAATTTGGATTGCAGTTTTGCCCACAGTTAGTTGTACTTGGATAACCTCGGCTGCATTATGCTGAGCAACTAGTCTGGAGGTGTGGATATCCTTAATGAATATGGACACACCTCCACCTTTGGTGTTCCAGTCCAGGTTACATGGCTGAAAAGTGTGGTATGAGTTATAGCCTGGTAGTGCAGGGGTGCTCTGTGGAGCCTTGAACCAGGTCTCAGTCACTGCACAGATATCGATGTTCTCCATTTTAAGTAGTACCTTGAGTGAGTGCATTTTGAGATTTAGACTTCTAGCAGTGAGTAGCATCACCCTCAGGTTTTGCTTGCCTGTTCCTGTTATGGCAGTGAATTTGTCATTTGAACCTTGCCTAAAGAAAGCACTATAGGGGCGGCAAAAATCTTAGCCAGTATCCGGAATCCCAGGGGTGACAGGTGCAGACCATGTCTGGCAAAGCTTCGTGGTCTGTCGACCATGTCATCACAGGCAGACAGATACTGGATCCCTTTAGAATGACACCAGAAGCTTAGACAGCTGTTGAAGTCAATCATTTTGTCCTTGTACTGCAGTATCATTCTGGGTGACAGCAGAATGCTACTCAGGGCTAGGGTCATACCTACCTGGGCTACAAGGTCAGAGAGCTCTTTCAGGTCTCTTTTCATGTAGTCCAAGGAGGTACATCTCAGGTCGTTAACACCAATATGGACAATGACAGAGTCATATTTGTACTTGTTGTGGAGTGACCCAAGTGCGTGGGTTATGTGGCGGATCCTGGCACCTGACAGGCAGCCGACAGTAAACTTCTCCTTGTTTAGCCTGGTGAGTGGGACATCAGTGTGCCTGACTATAGAGTCACCCATGACTAGTGTGTTGTGTAAGTTGTTTTGCCTTATTGGCTGTTGCTGAGTGGCACATTGAGTCTGTGGGCTACGTGTCATTTGGGTTGTATTGGGGGTGGAGATTGCTTGCATTTCTGCTTTGGAGGTCTCTCTTGCTTGAGCAGATTATTACTGAGAGCCTCCGAGAATGTTTTTCTGTTTCTATGGGTGGATTTTGGTGATGTAGATTTAGTGAGACTATGTGATGAGTGTGGTGCAAGTGTTTACCTTCCCCACTTGACTGTCAAGTTCAGTCTTGGTTGTAGTGAGCTTTACCTCCAGTTTGCTTAGATAAGGGCATCTCTCACAGGTTGTAGTGTTGGGTGATATGAGGAGAGGGTTGTCTGTGTACATGAGGCAATTTCTACACTTGCATTGTTTTCACAGATAATTTTGTCTTTGTACAATGTAAACAAATTTAATTTGAAGAAACTCTCTGTGTTTTAACTTCAACTATTCAAATACACACTTCCCTCTGCTGGAAACTGGCTTTAACACAACCCCCTGAATAGTTCTTGCACACAAAGGGCCACTTACTAAGTTTGCAATTGTCCTCTTTACCAACAAGTCTTCCTGGCTGATTGTTTGGTACACAATAGAACATGTTAATTGCTTTGTACTGGCGATAATCTGATTATTCTTTTATAATCTGACCTGGGGGTGGAAGCTACATCTGCTTCGTTTCCCTACCGCCAATTCACACCCACCCCCTCTTACTCAATTACACCCCAGACATAGAATTTCACTTGGGACTCTAATCCTCACAAACAACCTTACTGCTATCATACAAATACTCCCATTTCTTTTTACTTAATTGCCAACTTCCTGACATGCTGCTTCAAACTATATTCACTTGTACTCACACCCCTCCCTAACAGTAAGACAACCTAACTCTTCCTTCACGGAAAATACTTCTGCCCTATATACCCCCCTTCACTGAAAATACTGCTTTCCTATATACCCTATATCAGCCTTCAGGCTCCACCACCACTGAATATCCTTCTGCCCTGCAACTTTTTTTTCCTTCTTGATTCCTACTTCTCCATTTTCTGCCAACTATAAAATACAATAAAACACAGATCCTTTACTTAGTAAAACACAGATCCTTTACTTAGTCATGCGACTTCTCAGCTTATCCTCTATTATTCTCCTGCTACAGGACCACCTTTCATCCTACCATGACTTAATAGCTCTTAACCTAACTTCAAATCTGTCTCCAATCACTTACTAATACTTCCTCCTTACACTCTGCACACATCCAACTAAACCCATTTAATGATGTCCCTCATCTTTACTCCAAATATAGACTGATACTCCAGTTCAATTAAAAAAAAAAAAAAAATCATTGATCAACAATTCCCTAACATACTACACTTCATCTTGGGGGAGACATTCACCCTAATCCTGGCGCCACCTACCACAATGAGCACCAAGAAAATACTTTTCCATACACTAATTTAACTCTTCAAATGGTCAAATCCCAATCCCGGTAATCTAACATCCTGCTGCCACAAATGTAAGCAGCACAAGAAATAAAACTACTGAGCTAAATGCCTTGATTACCCAACCCAAGCCTGATATTCTTGCTCCAACTGAAACTTTGCTTAAACACACATCCACAACTCCAAAATTACACTTCCCGACTATAACATGTTTCCCAACTATCACATTTCCCCTTATAACAAACCAATAACAAAATTCAGTTCAACAGACCTTACTACTTTCATGAAATTTAGCAACTATAAACAAATACGTAATACTGTTCTTTACATCCCTCCTGGTGACAATAGAGCTATGCTAAAACACATTATATCTTGGATATCCATAATTCCACAAGAAAAATACTACTAGGTGATATGACTGTCAGCTGGTTGAACATAAAGTAACTCCCATACATCTAGATGAGTAAATGTATTTGGTTTCACATGACTAAATCAATAGCCACACACATTATAGCAAGACATCAAATTCCTTATTCGAATGGATCATAGTAACAGACCCCAGCAAATACACCACCTCAGGTACAGTGTCTATCTCCAAAAAATACAACCAGACATCTCTCACATCCGCCTAAAGCAGCATGTTTATAAAAACAAGTAACCTTTCCAATTTAACCCTGAAACGTTCATTACTGTACTACCATCCATTAACCAGAACTCAATAAAACTCAGCCTTTTAAATGAAGCTGTAAATTAATTCAATACAACTTTTCCGAGTATCCTAAACAGCCTTGCACCTCCTACAAGGAAAGGACTAAAAACAAATACAATTTGATTATCCAAAGAATAAAATGCTAATGGGATACAGAAAAAGCATGGAAAGAATGGCAATAATACAAAAGGTCACTATCTGAAAGACCTCGGAATGCCTCACAATCGTACTAAAAAGTAAATTACTGAAAACAAAAAAATATACTACAATATCTTTCAGAATAGCAAACATGACCCTAAAAAATTCTGGGCTGTCATTAAAGAAATCTTGCATCCTGTCCATAAATTCAACCCTGACCCCCTCCCAATAACTCATTACTTGAAACCACAACACAATTCAACTCATATTTCATACACAGTATAGCATCTCTAAGCAATGATTCCCCAACATCTTTTCTTAACCCTGTTCAGCAGCCACATATCACCACATCCACTTTCACCTTCAAACCTGTGCCCACATCCTATACAAAAATACTCAAACCATGCTCTATTTCAGCTGATGACCTTCCAAGAAAGTACTTTGAAATAGCAGCCAGCATCACTGCCTATAGTCTCAAACCAGAAATCCCACACCTTCCTCTCTGGAAAGCGTTGCACATTATCCTTCTACACAAAGGAAGAAATCATTACTAACTTTAGACCTATAGATATCTTATACCTCCTCTCAAATACTTAAAAATGTATTCAAAAACAATTACTACACCATTTCTTGGAGAACTATCGCCCACACAACATGGTTTCCATCCTTCCCATAGATCTAACACCACACTTCTCAGCTATATATATACAGTCAATAAAGCTAGAGATAATGGCAAACTAGCCTTCTCCTTATTTCTAGGTTTGCCTTCGACGGTTTGTCACACCACACGTCTACTTCGGAGGTCCTTATTAGGTCTCTGTTCGCCAACCCTTGTATGGTTCAGAGGCTACCGTTCCAATAAGCGTCACCCCATACATTGGTGCTCTCTCTCTCTCTCTCTCTCTCTCTAACACCTCCAAAATACTCAGGAAACATTAACTGAAAGATGTCTTTGTAACTCAACTTATGCTCAACTCTAAACAAATACTAGTTCCCCTAAAACCTCTCCCCTATTTAAAAAACAAAATTTAAAGTTATATTTCTTGATAATACAACCCACTAAACTAATTTCTCACATAAATTATTACACATAACAGTGGATGATCATCTTAATCAATTGTAATATTCAGATAGAATTAAAACAATAAAAGAACTACAGCCAAAAACTCTCACTGATACAACTAAAGCTACACTTGACCCTACTAATCTCCTCCCCACCCTTCTTTACAGTGCTCCCACCCCTTACTAACCTTCAGGAAGCACAAAAAAATATCAACATTGGAACAATGCTATAAAAAAGCTGCTAAATTTGCAGCTACTACCCCTTTCAGAACCCACCACTGTACAGCACTAAAAGCCTAAAATCAGTCAGAACTACCCCATATAAACAGCTTCTTCTGACCTATAAAATTATCCAGAATCCCATCTGCTTGTGTAGAATGTTTAGTGCTGGACAACTATGTTCCCAGCTGGTCCACATGAACCAATGACTAAAAACTCCCATCTGTCCACAAACCTATCTAATCTGCAGGGCACTGTCTGTACTCATACTATGTTGCTAAGGTCTCAAAGCCCTTATGTGTATCCAACAGGTCAATACTACCCATCCTTCAAAATCATTCTGAAAGAGTTCCTAGACAAAAGCTCGTTCTGTTCATGCTCAACATCAGGATAAACTCTAACCCTGAATGTGAACAAATACCTATTCATACCATACCCTACCCTACATCTTCTTCACTTTTCTTTTTAAACTGTTTTGTAATACCTTGGAGTGCTGAATCTTTGATCAAAAGGGACAACTAAACGCCAGTTTACTACAACATTTACGTCTCATTTTTAATATAAATAAGTTATATACACATCTATTAGCATTCATTGTTTCTCACTGTAAGCTCTCCCACAGCCAGCCATATTAACAATTTACACTGAAACCAGCTCAGGCCATTTTGACCCAACAAAATATGAGAGCGACGAGGTGACAAATAAAGTATCCGTCTCTCCAGTAAGTAACTCCTCAAGCTGCTGAGGGGAAAGACATATGCAGCACCATTTTTTTCTTTCTCAAAATGAATTTAGTTTTTACAACGATCGTTCATTGTGGTTACTATAGCAACCAACCACAATGAACGATAGCCCTAAAAACTAAAGTAATGGTTTACAGAGTCGCTGTAAAGCAAAATCTGGACAATGCCTCAAATAAAGGGGAACTGCTCTGGACAGTAAAAGTTTACTTTTTACAGCGATCGTTCATTGTGGTTCCTATAGAAACCAACCACAATGAACGATCGCTCTAAAAACTAAACTATTCATTTCATGAGTAGCTGCAAAGCAAGGGAAGACCTTACCATACCCTCAGCCTCATAAGAGCATGCAATCCAGATAATGCCTAAAATAAAGGGGAACTGCTATGGACAGTAAAAGTTTACTTTTTACAGCGATCGTTCATTGTGGTTACTACAGAAACCAACCACAATGAACGATCGCTCTAAAAAGGAAACTATGCATTTAATGGGTAGCTGAAAAGCAGGGGAAGAACCTTACCATACCCTCAGCCTTTTAGAGCAAGAAATCTGGACAATACCTAAAACAACTGCTCTGGACTGTAAAAGTCTGCAACGATTGCTCAGTCTGGTTATTGGCTACTGTAGAAATGAACCAGAATGAGCGATAGCTCTAAAAACGAAATTATTACACGGAGTAGTTACAAAGCATGGGCGGAACCTTATGTACCTCTTCCCAGCCTTAGCACAATAAATGCGGACATTTTTTTTAATATTTGATCTTACAAACTTAGAAAATTGATAGAATAACAGGTTTTGCATTATTTTGCCACTGATTTGGCAAAAAACAGAATTTTATGAAACACGGATAAAAAAATGTGAGACAAAAAATCAGAACATTCTGTGATAGGAACGTAAAACCAAACTGTGGTGGACATTGGGAGCGACAATAGGACTGGGATTGAAAATATACAGGATATAGAAAAGAAAAAGGACACCATTGGTGGGAATGTGAGTGACGTGGAAAGTGGGCGTGACTTTGGTGAGCTGTTGTGTAGACCCGAATTTTAAACGCTGGGATTGTCCTGCTACCCTTACCGTACGTGCTTCGGGTGACGTACACTGTAGAAGCAGCGTGCAAGTGATGTCATTTGTGGATGGGGCGCTGTTATTGATTAGCAGGCACGTGCACATAGTGAAAGAGGAAGTTGCAGACGTTCCGGTATAAAGATGGTAGGACGTTGGGTGTGGAGATGAAGATGCATCCTGGGTGGTTTAGCTGAGCATGAGAAAAATGACCTACCTGGTCAAGGCATGTACAGTTAGCGATTCTGTAAACTTTTTTATGGGGTTATGTTATCCTTCACGCATATTTGTGTTTGCATGCTTCACAGCTGGACCTCAGTATGAGTAACATTCATCATGGTGATTTTTTTTTCTTGTTCCACCTGCTTTTTTTTTAACTTGCATCAGTAGTAAATAATAATGCGTTGTTTTAACCAAAATAACTTTTTTTGTAGGCGTAAAACATCACATTTTAACAATGCTGTGTGCTTCCTCGATGAAGTTGTTGATGTGTGTGCCACATCACACTCATTTCTTCAACGTTTTGGAGATGGAAGGTTGAGAGTTATGCTTGTTTTTATGGATAAGTAAGTGACAGGTACTCAGACGATAGACTGTAAATATGTAACTAGTGCAGTAGACATCTTACAAGTTTTTAGCGAAGACCAGACCACCGGCAAGTGATAGGAGTTTAATGGAAAAGTACCATTTTATTTTATATTTGAGTGAACATATTTACATATTTAGTTAATTTCTAAGGTACAATGGCATGCTGTTTCAGTTCTGTGCACGTTAGAACGTTTACCCACCAGGTAGCAGGAAGCAGGTACTTTGAGTGAAACATTTATGTGTAGTTTTATTGAGATATTGTTGTTTATGTATGTCAGAAAGAACACACTTCTTACAATAGGATCATACAATGTTACTAGGCTAATGGCCCCAGGGCCCTTACAGTCCAAGCCCGATTCAACCCGTGTTCCCAAGGTTGTCTGATTCAAACAGACACTAAAATCAGCACCTATTGCCCCTGTCCAAGAGGGACACAGGTGGAACCCCTGGGGTGAATTTCTGGTTACCCACCCAATTGTCCAAATTATCCTTGAACACGGCCAATAATTTTAACTCTTCCCCAGTCCCTATTGAGTGAGTCCTGGTTAAGTTTCTCCTTGACCCTAACTCATTAAATCCTGCTGGATGAGGTACTCACCACAGTGGCCCTGCTGTCTATATGTGCACATGTGTTTATAGTAGCAGGTAGTACACAGTATTCATTGGATCATACGAGGTTACTAGGGTATTGGCCCTAAGGCCTTCACAAGCCTAGCCATGGTTTACCCTCGTCTCCCTCCTATACAGAGAGAAATAGCTTACATTCGTGTGCAAATTTATGATTAGTACCAACTGCTATCCAAGAAGGCCATAGGTGAAACCCCCGGAGTGAATTTACGGTTTCCCATCCTGTTGTCCAAGTTACACTTAAATAGGGTCATTGTGGTGCTTTGTTTAACTTGAATTAGGAGTTTGTTCCAGATGAGTGGCAGCCTCTGTGAGATGTCTCTGCAGCAGGTCCTGTTTATGTTGCAGGTTAAGGTCTGTAGAGCGAGTGAGTCTCGTCCCATTAGATTTGCAGATGTGCAGCATTTCCATTAAGGGAGGGTCTGAGACTGCTTTGTAGGCCAGGCACAAGTCGCATCTAAGCAGTCTGTATACTACAGAGTATAGTGACAGTGCCTTCAGTTTGCCTATGTAGGTCATGTGATGAAGGTCTTGAATCTTCTTGGTGATAAACATCTGAGGTCTCTTCAGCTGCTGCAGGTGTCTGGCGAGGTACATACAGAACGGAGCGTTGTACTGTATTATTGATCTGATGAGGGACGAGTAGTAAAACAAAAAAGTAACTGAAACCATGAGCAGGGATAAACAGTAGTTAAAAGTCCAAACTTACTTGAAGAGTTGCTTTTTTTAAAAAGCAATAGTTGTTTATTCCACAAGCTTAAAATCCACAACGTACTTAAAAAGTAGCTGCTTATATTACGTTTAAAATCCACAAAAGTACTTGAAAATTTACAAGTGCAGAAGACACTTTCACCCAGACAGGCTTCATTTTCTTTGCCTGATGAAGCCTGTCTGGGTGAAAGTGTCTTCTGCACTTGTAAATTTTAAGTAAGTTATGGATTTTAGACTTGTGATATAAGCAGCAACTTTTTAAGTATGTTGTGGATTTTAAACTTGCAGAATAAGCACTTCTAACTACATTATGGATTTTAAATTCTTGGAATAAACGACTATTAGTTTTCAAAAAAAGCAACTCTTCAAGTAAGTTGTGGACAATTGACTACTGTTGATCCCTGCTCATGGTTCCAGTTGCTTTTTGTTTTGGTAGTCTTTCCTTATAAGTAACGGACTTGTCACTGCACTAATACTGTTTTACTTATCAGGGACGAGTACAGAGGAGTTATACCCACCTTCATTTTGGATGCTATTCCCTTACTTATGAGATGGGCAACGTAGAAGGCCTTCTTCACCACTGTGGACACACAGTGATTGAAGTTTAAGGCTGCTATCAACCTGTGTTTCCAAGCCTCTCACCACTGTGTTTGAACTTAGGGGGGGTATTGTTTAATGTTGTAATTTATTAGGACTTCACTGTTACAGAAGGGGATATTAATGCATTTTTTGAATTGTTTGAGTCTGTGGTTTTGGCACCAATCATTTGTCTGTGTAAGCCGCTTTTGTAGTATGGGGATATCGTTTTGGGTTTCAATAATTGCACCCAGTTTGCAGTCATCCATGAACTTGGTAAACCACAGGCCATCTAATTTAGTCTGAACTTCTGAGAAATAGATTCCAAACAAAAGTGGACCCAGCACATATCCTTGTGGAACACCACTAGTAACAGGTCTGCTGGTAGAGGTGGAATGCCCTACATTGACTGTATGCACAAAAGTAAAATAAGAAAATATCTGAACCACCACACTGTAAAATATATAATTTATTCAAACACAGTGTAAGCGCTTTCAGGTTAAAAACCCTTCTTCAGGCAGCCTACAGTACTATAAAACAACCTATTAACTAATAAATCACAACCCTCCTCATCTTTAGGGTGCGTTTTATATGGATTACACCATTTATACCTGGGGTGTCTGTGCAGCCAACTCAATGATCCATCTAGTTTCATAATATTCAGTTATATTGTACAAATCTCCACCCCATTTAGAATCTCTCTCAACCTGAAGTACCATAAAATCAAACGTAGGCCCGTTATTTATGTTGACATGTTGGTGTAAGGCATTGTGTTCATTCCCCCTACATACAGCAGACATATGCTGTAATATTCTATCCTTAAATTTAGAATTGGTCTTACCCACATAGAATGAGTAACAGTCTTTACACTGAGCCAAATATATGACATCGGTGGTATGACAATCTGCATATTGAGCCAGAGAATATACCATTTTAGTACAAGGATGAGTAAAAGTATTATTCTGTCTAACATACTGGCACTCCTTGCAATGTCTACATGGGAAAGTACCCTGGCGTCTGGTCTTCACTACATTTTTTGAACACTTATTACTTAACAAATCCTTCAAGTTCTTATTCATTTTAAAGCAAAATAGTGGCTGTTCTATTACAATGCCTTTCAACTTATCATCCATTGATAAAATCATCCATTGATAAAATACCCCAATTCCATCTGATATTACATATACCCCCAACATTATTACTGTACTTTATGCTAACCCGTACCCCCAACATTATTACTGTACTTTATGGTAACCCGTACCCCCAACATTATTACTGTACTTTATGCTAACCCGTAATGGTTTTCTATTGGATGATCAGTTTTGCTGCTTGTTACTGTTACTACCCTGAGAGAACCAAGGTTGTCCTTTTAGCTCTATCCCTCTGGTGTTACTATTACTACATTTAGAAAACCAAGGTTGTGTCTTTTTAGCTCTATCCCTCTGGTGTTACTATTACTACCCTTAGAAAACCAAGGTTGTGTCCTTTTAGCTCTAGCCCTCTGGTGTTACTATTACTACCCTTAGAAAACCAAGGTTGTGTCCATTTAGCTCTATCCCTCTGGTGTTACTATTACTACCGTTAGAAAACCAAGGTTGTGTCCTTTAGCACTTACTGCAGCACTCAACTTTCCTCATTTATCTAGAGGAAAACAGTTTTTAGTACTTGATAGATAAGCACCTATCCAGGCATGTAGGGCCAACTTCCGGTGTTTTCTCCTGTCTACCCGATGAATCTGGGCATCTTGGGGCAATGCAGCAATTGCCTCATGTACACAGACAACCCCCTCCTCCTACCACCCAACACTACAACCTGTGAAAGATGCACTTATATTGCGGTGTTTTCTCCTGTCTACCCGATGAATCTGGGCATCACATAGTCCCTCAAAACCTACACCACCAGAACACACACATAGAAACACAAAACACATACCTACATTCATGGAGGCTCTCAATAAAAATCTACCCAAGCAACAGGGACCTCCAAAGCAGAAATGCAAGCAACCTCCACCCCCTAACTCAACCCAAATGACACACAGCCCACAAACACAGTGTGCCACTCAACCACAGCCCATAAGGCATAACAACTTGCCCAACACTCTAGTCATAGGTGACTCTATAGTCAGGCACACTGATGTTCCACTCACCAGGCTAAACAAGGAGAAAGTTGCTGTTAGCTGCCTGTCAGGCGCCAGGATCCGCCACATAATGCACTTGGGTCACTCCACAACAAGTACAAATATGACTCTGTCATTGTCCATGTTGGTGTGAATGACCTGAGATGTACCTCCGTGGACTATATGAAAAGAGACACGGAGGAGCTGTCCGATCTTGTAGCCCAGGCAGGTATGACCCAAGCCCTGAGTAGTATCCTGCCTTCACCCAAAATTATACCACAGTACAAGGGCAAAATGATTGACTTCAACAATTGGCTAAGCTTCTGTTGTCATTCTAAGGGGATCCAGTATCTGCCTGGGATGACATGATCAACAAACCACGATGTTTTGCCAGAGATGGCCTGCACCTAAAGTGCCTTTTTTAGGCAAGGTTCAAATGACAAATTCACCACCATAACAGGTACAAGCAAGCAAAATCTGAGGGTAATGCTACTTAATGCTAGAAGTCTAAACCTCAAAATGCACTCACTCGAGGCACTCCTTAAAATGGAGAACATCGACATCTGTGCAGTGACTGAGACCTGGTTCAAGGCTCTAGAGAGCACCACTGCATTACCAGGCTATAATTCATACCACACCTTTCAGCCACCTGACCTGGGCCAAAACACTAAAGGCGGAGGCGTGTCCATATTCATTAAGGATATCCACACCCCCAGGCTAGTTGCTCAGCATAATGCATCTGAGATTATCCAAGTGCAGCTAACTCTGAGCAAGACCACAATCCAAATTGTAGCTTTCTACAGATCCCCCACCATGCCCCAGGATTCCCACTCTTCATTTCTTGATACACTGGAAAATATTGGGGTACAACCTAACACCCTAAGAATGGGCGATTTCAACTTCCCCACCATTAACTGGGAAAACGACATGTGTACCAACTCTTGTGCTCAACGTTTTCTGGATTTCATAAATTCCAGTGCCTGGATCAACTTATCCACACTCCCACCAGGGGCAGCAATATCCTAGACCTGGTCATTACCACCATGGGTATCTGGTGTTCCACACGAGGTCAGTTCCTCGGACAGATCCGACCACAAGCTAATCACCCTAGATATCCACATCCCACAGCCACCGTCCATTAGGGAAACCACTGTATATATGTATATATATATATATATATATATATATATATATATATATCTAAAAAAAATGATCCAAAGCCAACTTCACGCTTCTTAAGATTGAAGTGGCAAACTTCACAACAACCATGCTGACTGACAATAGAGGTTCGACTGCTAAATCCTGTAAAAATGCCCTTTGTAAGCACTTGCATGAGTGCATGGATCGTGCAATCCCTAACGGAACCAAGATGCTATAAAGCCAATCTGGTGGTCCCCTGCCAACTCTACAACAGAAGAAAGAAACTGTTGCAAAAAAGAGTAAAATCCTATGATTGGAGGAACTCCGTGGTCAGCCTCGGTAAGAAGCTGAGATCCCTCATAAAATCCTCCAAAGCTAGTTACGAAAACAAAATCCCCACTGATTCTAAAGATAACCACAAAGCATTCTATAGCTATGTCAGTAATCTCAATGGCAACACTCAAATCTGCCCTGGGTTACAGCACAGTGGCACTAAATATACAGAACCAAGTGATATTGCCAACATCCTGGCAGGTTCAGTGCTAACTTTTCCCCTCTCTTGCCCCCTAAAGGGCCCATCTCTATACCGGAAGAATGCAAAGTTCCTGTAATCACGGCTGCACAGGTAAAACACACACTCTCTCCAAAGCCAAGAACACTGCATCCATGGGACCTGACAACATCCCAGGATACGTTCTACATGAACTACGAAATGAACTGGCACCCCACCTAAGTACCATGTTCAATCATAGCCTCACCTTGGGCTTTGTGCCCACTGAATGGTGCAGAGCAACAATTATACCACTCCACAAAGGGGGAGCCACCACAGACCCCGGGAAGTACTGCCCCATTAGCCTGATGAGCCTGGTCTGCAAGCCTATGGGAACGTATCATCATGGAACCTATAAACAATGACATTGGTAATCTCCAAACTCTGGACCCTATCCAGTTAGGGTTTGTAAAAGGCAGATCATGTCTCCTAAACCTGATAGACTTCTTTGAAGCTGTCACCAAAGCTGTAGATGAGGGTAAGGTGGTTCACACAGCCTATCTAGATCTCGCCAAGCCTTTCAACACCATCCCCCACTCTGGAATTATAGCTAAACTCACTAAACTAGGTATAAATCCCTATGTCACAAGATGGGTTGCCAAATGGCTCACTGACAGAACCCACACTGTGAAAGTAGCGGACTCTAAATCCAACTTCAGACCAGTGACTATTGGAGTACCACAGGGTTCAGTCCTAGGTCCTCTCCTGTTAGCCTGTACTTCAGAGAAGTAGATACCAAAACACAGAAGGTCTTTGGCTAACGAAGTTTGCAGATGACTGCAAACTAGGAGTCATAATCAAAACTAATAATGTGGACATCCTACAAAAGAGCCTCACTGAGACAGATTCCTTGTGTCAAAGCCATGGCCTCAAGCTCAGTGCCAAAAAGTGCATTGTCATCCCTTTTGGTAAAAACTCTGTACCCATGAACTGTCACAGAGGTGGTAGTCTACTTAACACTGAAAGTGTGATAAGAGACCTTGGGACATAGGTGGACTGTAGTCTCTCCTTTGATAATCACATCACCACAATAGTCAGGAAATCACAAATGGTTTCTCATCCAGGAAAACAGAGGTCATTGTTCCCCTCTACTCATCACTCATTAGACCCATTATAGAGTACAATGCCCCTTTTGGTATGTACCTCACAAAGACATCTACAACAACTGGAAAGGCCGCAGAAATGCCTCCCAAATAGGATTACCAGCCTCAAACAGATGCCCTACGCAGACTGTGTCAAAAAACTCCAGCTTTACTCTTTCGCATATCTCTGCCTAACGTACAAAGCTATGTCAAACCCAGAGCTGTTGGACATGCTCCACTTAAAGAAATCCTTGTCCCTCCGAGCTGCATGCTCTAGGGACCTAAACCTTGTCACCACAGTAAACAGAACATGCTGGAGGGATAGATGCCTGTCCCAGAGACTTCACATACTCTGGAACAAGCTACCTATCTATATCAAACAAAGCTCCTGATTAGCACTCCAAGAAAAATTTTGATTGGATGGGAGATAGGAAATTCACACCGAGGATCACTTCTGTGGCTCTGCTTGACAGGGGCACAGGAAAATAATTTTCTTGGGTGGCAAAAGCCAGGGTACCGTTTGGCTAGGCTTGTATAGGCCCTAGGTCCAATAGCATAGTACCTACCTATGAACCTGTTGAAGGATTTATGTAATAAGTGTTCAAAAAATGTAGTTAACACCAGGCACCAGGGTACTTTCCCATGTAGACATTGCAAGGAGTGCCAGTATGTTAGACAGAGTAACATTTTTACTCATCCTTGTACTAAAATGGTATATTCTCTGGCTCAATATGCAGATTGTCATACCACTGATGGCATATATTTCACTCAGTGTAAAGACTGTTACTCATTTTATGTGGGTGAGACCAATTGTAAGTTTAAGGATAGAATATTACAGCATATATCTGCTGTATGTAGGGGGAATGAACACAATGCCTTACACCAACATGTCAACATAAATAACGGGCCTACGTTTGATTTTATGGTACTTCAGGTTGTGACAGATTCTAAATGGGGTGGAGATTTGTGCAATATAACTGAATATTATGAAACTAAATGGATCATTTGTGTTGGCTGCATATAGACCCCCAAGTATAAATGGTGTAATCCCAATAAAACCCTCCCTAAAGATGAGGTTGGTTCAGTGTTGAATGTGATTGGTTAGTTAATATCTTAAATAAGTTGTTTTATAGTATTGTAAGTTGTCTGTAGAAGGGTTTTTAACCTGAAAGCGCTTACACTGTGTTCGAATAAGTTATATATTTTACAGAGTGGTGGTTCAGATATTCTTATTTTACTTTTGTGCATCTGTTGTTTACTTTGACTGTATGTATTCTGTCGGTGAGCCAGTTGGCTGCCCGTCTAACGACATATGGGTTTATCCCCAGCTGGGTGAGTTTATCGATGATGCCCAAGTGGGTGATGGTGTCAAATGCCTTGGTTAAGTTGAGATGCACAGTATTCACTGTTTTGCCTTCATCCAAGGCTTTGGTGACATTTTCAAAGAAGTCCACCAGGTTTAACAAGGATGCTCTGCCTTTAACAAAACCAAATTGGGTCGGGTCAAGAGTTTGAAGGTCTCCTATATCCTTGTTGATTAGGTCCATAATGATTATTTTAATGGCCTTACAGATAAGGTTGGTTAGGCTTATGGGTCTATGTCAGTTGAGGGGCTCCCTTTGCTACAGTTTTCCGTTCGGGTGGAACAAAGCCAGTACTTGGATTGTGGTTGCAGAGAGTACCCAATGGTTCCACCAGCTCCTGTTTTAGACCATTTAGTAAGCAGCCTGGGATGTTTTCTGGTCCCATAGAGGCTGTGGTTTTGGCCTTGGAGAGGGTGGTTATGACCTGCTCATTGGAGATATTAAGTGGAGGACTGGTGATGGGTATATTTTGGGGTATGACTAGTGGGGACAGTGGTGTGAAGTTTTCGCTAAACCTGTCTGCTAGCAGGTTGGCAATTTTCACAGGCTCCTTAGTAGTGGTTCCATCCACTACTTGTTTGGCGCAAATCTGATGCCTTCCCTTTAAGATTTCGGTTGTAGATAAAGAATGCCTTGTAAATTTCCTTTGCCAGGGATGCTAATTTGGTTTCGTAGTTAGCTTTGGAGGACTTAACATGTCTAATTTGCTTATTCAGGCTGCGGAGGAGGTCTGTCCCCTGCTGAGACCTTTCCTTCTTGTTCTTAGTCAGCAGTTTCTTTCACTTGTTGTAGAACCTATTTATGCTGGATGTCCACCAGGGTGGTTTGTTTTTTCATGAGGATACTGAGTCTATACCCTTGTATAGTTGTTTATACAAGGCATTAGTGTACTTCTCAGTATGGGAGACACTACTGTTGGTGGTTAGCGAGGGTTGAAACTATTTATGCCATCGCGTAGGAGGCTAAGGTTTGTTTTGGAGAAATGTATTTATTTAAACTTTTTTCTCTGGGGGAGTGGTCAGTTTTGGCTGTTGCTTCAAAGAAAATAGGGCCCCACACATGGGGTGGTGCAGCGATCTCGCATGTTTGTGAGCACTTAAGTCCCTTGTGGAGTGCTGACTATCTGTTCTAGAACATTTGTGTTAAAGTCCAGGAACCTTTGGGTGAGCATGTTGGTGCTTGTATATGTTGCCCAGTTGATGGAGGGATATTCCCCCGTATGGCTGGGCTACTGTCTGCAGCCTTGAACCATGTCTCTAATACTGCACGGACATCTGTGTCTTCCAAAAGAAGTTCTTCCACTGACTGCAGTTTCTGAAATAGGCTCCTAGCATCAAGCAGCATAACCCTGAGTTTGTCTCTAGAAGATGTTTTTACTTCAGGAATGTTGATCTTATGACATTGCCTAAAAAGGCACTATGGGGGAGGCAGGTACCTTAGCCAGTAACTGAAAGTCAGCAGGTGATGAGTGTAGACTGTCCCTGGCACAGCACCGTGGTCTTGCGACCATGTCATCACAGGCTGACAGATACTGGATCCCTCTGGACTGACACCAGAAGCTCAGTCAAGTCAATCCTTTTTTACTTGTAGTGAGGCATCATCCTGGGTGAAGGTAGAATGCTGTTTAAGGCTAGGGACATACCTGCCTGGGACACATACTCGGTGAGCTCAGTCATGGCTCTCTTCTTATAGTCCAGTGAGGCACATCTCAAGTTGTTCAGTCCAACATGGACTGTGACGGAGTCATAACAGTAGTTGTTGAAAGACTTGAGTGCATGTGTGATTAGGTGGATCCTGGCCCCTGACAGACAGCTGACCGTGACCTTCTTGTCCAGCCTGGAGTGAGACATCTGTGTGTCTCACTATGGAATCACCTATGACTAAGACGTTTGGTTTTGAGGTATTTTGCCTTCGGGGCTTGTTTGGTGAGACTCTGTGTGTTTATATGTGTAGTGGATGCTGTTGCACTGCATTGTGAATGGACGGTTTGCGTTTGGGAGGTCTCTGTTCTTTTGGTGTACTTCTAGTGAGTACCTCCACGTATGTGGGTTTGTGTGTTTTGTTGTTTGTGGAAGATGTAAAGTGTGTTGTGCTGACAACCCACTTAGTATTTGATTTGCTGTTTTGTGAGAGAGGGAGAGATACATTTCTCACATAAGGCTAGAACCTCTTAAAAAGCTGCTTTCTGTAATTCAGGAATTGATTCCCTCAGTCTCTAGGGCAGTTGGGAAATTGGGTTATGCTCCTCGGTGATCTCCTGGACCACATTGTACCTATGAACATGTAGTGTATATTGATCTGTTCGTTACCCCTTGCCCCCCCCCCCCCCAAAGGTACCTCACATATCCAGCTTTTCTGATAGGAAATTTGCTTGGGCTCTGGGCATTTTGCTTGCTTCAGGCCCAGTTTGCAGCTGCTTTTCAAACTAAATGTGACTCTTTAGTCTTTTTAATTTATGCTCCAAGCAGGGCCTGCTGTTCTACTTGTCTGCCTGCTTTGTGCTGCATTTCTTTGCTACACATTTTTACTGTTTTGACCAATTATAACTCAATTTTACCTTCCTGCTAGTCCCTAGTATAACTGGGGAGTGTGAGTTTTTATTTAATCACATTCCATCTGTGTGTGTTTCTGTCTAAATAAACCTTGATACACCGTGGGCAGCAGAAGGACCTGTTGCACAGTATAGACTTGGATTCTGCATGTCTGGCAGTTAGCACATGGGGCTAAGTCTGTACGCTGTGTCTGGCAGTTGGCACATGGGGCCAAGTCTGTACGCTGTGTCTGGCAGTTGGCACATGGGGCCAAGTCTGTGTCTGGCAGTTGGCACATGGGGCCAAGTCTGTACGCTGTGTCTGGCAGTTGGCACATGGGGCCAAGTCTGTACGCTGTGTCTGGCAGTTGGCACATGGGGCCAAGTCTGTACGCTGTGTCTGGCAGTTGGCACATGGGGCCAAGTCTGTACGCTGTGTCTGGCAGTTGGCACTTGGGGCCAAGTCTGTACGCTGTGTCTGGCAGTTGGCACTTGGGGCCAAGTCTGTACGCTGTGTCTGGCAGTTGGCACTTGGGGCCAAGTCTGTACGCTGTGTCTGGCAGTTGGCACTTGGGGCCAAGTCTGTGCTTGTGTCTGGCAGTTGGCACTTGGGGCCAAGTCTGTACGCTGTGTCTGGCAGTTGGCACTTGGGGCCAAGTCTGTACGCTGTGTCTGGCAGTTGGCACATGGGGCCAAGTCTGTACGCTGTGTCTGGCAGTTGGCACATGGGGCCAAGTCTGTACGCTGTGTCTGGCAGTTGGCACATGGGGCCAAGTCTGTACGCTGTGTCTGGCAGTTGGCACATGGGGCCAAGTCTGTACGCTGTGTCTGGCAGTTGGCACATGGGGCCAAGTCTGTACGCTGTGTCTGGCAGTTGGCACAGAGGAATAAGGCTATGAGTTGGTAATTAGTTGCTTCCTGTAGTAAAGGTTCTGTCAATCTCCATTTGCCTACCATGTGATTCTGAGAAAGTCGCTTAAATAGCTAGTGCTCCTGGGTTGCTACTAAAAATGAATTTGTGTGCAGTAGGCTTATCGGGTTAACTCCTCACAGCAATAGGTTCTCTGGTTCGATCCTTGGCTGGGGTCCCTTCTGTGCAGAGTCTGCATGTCCTCCCTGTGGTCGCGTGGGTTTCCTCCGGGTGTTCTGGCTTCCTCCCATATCCCAAAGACATGCTGTAGGTGGATTGGACACTCCAAATTGGCCCTAGGAGTGAGTGCGTGCATGTGTGTGTGCCTCCTGTGGAAGGTTGGGTGCCGGGCTGGCAACTTGACACTGTAAGACTCTACTGCCAATCATGAGCAGACAGGTGATCTGCTGTGGTGACCCCTAACCGGGAAAAGCCGAAAGAAGGCTTATCTGGTTAACAGTTAAATAAAACAGACGCAGTTGATTTGTCTTAAGGTATTTATAACCATGATCTAACATTCCCTGCATTCATTTTGGCTCCTTGTCTAGTTCTCACAGTTGCTACAGTTTGCTACTTGTACTATAATTTGGCTCTGAGCTGCACTGACTTGTGAGCTGCTGCTGTTCTTTTATAGCGATTCCTTGCTGCTTCCAGCTTAGCTGCACCTTCTTGCATATTGTTACTGTTGTTTGTTTATAAACTTTTTAGTTTTCCACATATCAGTTATTTAAATTATGTAAAAGTAGTAGAAGTTGTCACTGGGTGATGTGAGTGAGCAGCCATGCAAGTAAGAGGGTGACTTTCATCTCATAAATGTAATTACACCTGTCACAAATCATGTCATTATGGTCCGGCAACAGTTGCTTGTCAGTGGGCATTAAGCAGTACAGAATACCAAGTGCAAAGAGGTCGGTACCAGAAGGGATATAAAAAGACTGGGGGCCAGATTGCAAAAAGAGTTGCTCTCAGGGTAAGTGGAGTCCTGTACTGAGAGCAAGTGTTTTGGAATCAGGTCCCGGGCTTCCACGATTACCAGGTGGGTCAAGTTACAGTAGGCAGGAGTGATATACGGAACCTATTTAGTCAGTAGACAGAAGAAGCATTGGGTAAATAAACGGCTGTGGAAGAGAAATACACGGACAGACAAAGATGCACTATCGCTTTTGCACCAACTACTTACACATTATCTATATAACATGAAGACCACCAGATATAACTGCTGTCAATAAATTACATAAGTACAAAGGAAAATATAGATATCACTAGCTCTGGGATGATGGCTTTAAACTTTTGTGGGAGCAGTAAGACGTTATTATAGCAGCAGCAACAATACACACTAATGTTGTAGAAAAAAATCACTCCCAAAGCCTCCAAAAATCAGGAGACAAAGAGCCTTGGCAGCAATTGCATAACTTTTCTCCACTATCTAGCTGCACACAGGGCAGCTAGTTTGCAGTGACAAGCACTGTCCACATAATTGCAAACCAGATACTCCTGACAGTGATTGATACATACATACAAATGTTTCAAGCACTGGCATTAAAGCCCTTGTTCCCATAATAAATGTCCAGGCTGTTCTTAAAAGTAACTAAACTAGTACTTGCTTTAATGTAATTTGGTAGTCTGTTCCAAGCATCAGCTACTCTGTCAGAGAACCAATTAGTACACTTCTCATTCGTATACAATCTTCTATGTAGGTTATCTGACGATTCTCTAGTGCTTTTTGATAACCCCAGACATTCCCAGAGGTAGTTGTCCCTAAATGCCCTATATACCTGAATAAGATCTCCTGTTAAATATCTGTAAGAGACACTGTACAAGTTCAGATATTTTAGTCTTTCATAATAACTTAGATTTTCACATCCATGGATGCCCTTAGTATATTTCTGCTGTACCCTTTCCAGTTTATTCATGCTCGTTTTCCTATAGGATTTCCATATTATTATTCCATACTCAAGTTTGGGTCTAATGTAACTAACAAACAATGACTTCATTATGTTTAATTTCCTAAATTTCTAGACTTTATAAATCTTTTTATACAACCAATAGTTCTATAACTATCATTAGCCAATTGGTTGATATGATTAGAAAAACTCATAGCTGAATCTACCCATATACCCAGGTCCTTAAATGAGTCTACAGTTTCAATCACTGTGTGCTGTATTGAATATTCACCTTTCAGTTTGTCTCCCAAATCTCATATGCTTAGTTTTGATGTATTTATCAACATATTATTCTCCTGTGCCCAAATGGTCAATTTAGTCAAATTATTTTGCAGACATGCCTTATCTATAATACTTGTAATCAGTTTACCCAATTTCAGGTCATCAGTATATACATTGTAGAACCCCTCAGATGAAAAAGTAAGGTCTGAAAGATACAGTCTAAACAAGTAAGGGTCTAGTACAGAGCCCTGTGGGACACCTTGACTGTAACCAAGGATTTCACCTGTCCAGTTGGTGTGTGATACTTGCCATGTCTTATTTGTAAGCCACGCAACTATCCATCTTATCAACAGTACATCAATACCTAGTTGTACTAATTTATTGATCAGTGTTTTGTGCATGACCCTGTCAAATTCTGAAGTTAAATATATATAAATCACATCACAACACAATTTTTCATTCATAGCTGTTGTTATATTGTGTTAGAACATCCTGTTACAGGTGGTAATAGATCTATTTTCAACATATTCATGCTGATATATGGTTTCAAGTCCCAACCTATCCATTTCTGACAATAACTTATCCAGTATTACCTTCTCCATTATTTTTTCACAACATGAAAGTAGACATAAGGGTCTATATGATTCTGGGTTTGTCCTACTCCCCTTTCCCTTAAAGACAGGTTTAATAAATGCATGTCTGCAATCTTGAGGAATCTCCCAATATTTATATGACCTAGTGAATAATAGATGTAATGACAGTGTAAGTTCTTGATTAAGTGTTCTCAGGTCATTGATATTCTCACTCCAACAGCCTAATCAATAAAAAAGGGTCTGTTGCCATGGATATGAACTTTCCTACTGTCACCGTTACTGGTTTGGTGGATATAGGCATCCTGAGGCAATGCAGAAATTGTCTCATGTATACAGACCACCAGTTAATTCTTAAACTGATACAGTATATGAGAGATGTATTTGCACATCATCACTGGAGGCAAAGCTCTCACAAAAGTACTCCTAATGTCAATAAGGTTGTCAGTAGTACACATGCTATACCCATCCTGCACAATTCAAAGCAGACATATAGACCCACATATACTGAGGCACTTACATGTAACCTTCCTAAACCACAAAGACCTCCTACACAAAGTACACATAAGAGATACCCTCAGCAGGCCCAAAAGCACTCTTTCAAAGCAACACCCACATCAACACATAGAGCTACATCTCATGGGCCCTCTACCTCTAAGCCCATAAGGCATGTCACCTCACAATCCAGCATTCTAATCAATGGAGACTCCATTGTGAGATACACTGATGTCCCTCTCACCAGGCTGAGTAAGGTGAAAGTTACTATCAGTTGCTTATCAGGGGCTAGGTTCTGCCACATTATGCATGCACTCAGGTCACTGGATCAAAATTACCAATATGACTCTGTCAGTAGTCCATGTGGGAGTAAATGACCTGAGATGTACCTCCCTAGATTATATGAAGAGAGACATCATAGACCTCAAGGAATGTGTGTCTCGGGGTGGTATGAGCCTAGCATTGAGCAACATTTTACCTCCTCCAAGGATGATGCCACAATATGAACAAAAGATGATTGACTTTAATAATTGGTTCAGTTTCTGGTGTCATTCTAAGGGGGTGCAATATTTGTCTGTATGGAAGGAGATGGTCAACAGACCATGCTGCTTTGCCAGGGATAGTCTGCACCTCTCCCCTCTAGGCTTTAAAATATTAGCTAGCACATTATCTTCCCCCATAGTGCCTTTTTTAGGCAATGCTAAACTGAAAATACTTCCGACATAGCAAATCAAAACCAAGACAATCTAAAGGTATTACTGCTCAATGCTAGGAATCTAAACAAAAAAAACTCCACTCCCTGGAAGCTCTCTTTACCCTAGAGAATGCTGATGTCTGTGCAGTCACTGAGACATGGTTTAAAGCCATGGAGAGCACGCAAACAGTGCAAGGTTATAATGCCTTCCACACATTTAGGCCAGCTACTTTACAGGCAGAGACTAAAGGTGGCGGTGTCTCTATTTACAGCAAAAATAAATATACTTCAAGACTGGTCAAACAGGACAATGCACTTGAGCTGCTCTGTGCTCAAATCACCATAGGTAAAATCCAGTACCACTTCCTTGCAAGCTATAGGTCCCCTCTATGACCCAGAAAGCCCATACCATGTATTTAAACTTATTAGAAACACTAATCATCCAACCCAATACCATAATCATAGGTGACTTTAATTACCCCACTATTAACTGAGAATCCTATACGACATCAAAACGTACACGCACAAAGATTCCTGGATTTTGTAAACTCAAATTCCCTGGACCAGATAGTCAATACACCAACCAACGGTACAACCATAGTGGATCTGGTCCTCACTAATATGGGAGAGTACTGCACATCCCCTACTGTAATGCCTTCTCTGGTAAGGTCAGACCACAAAATGGTCTCTCTTGAACTAAAAATAAAACCTGGACCCCCAGCTAAACCAGGAATATTCAGGAAATATTCTAAGGCTAACCTCCTGCTAATAAGTGAGAACCTGGCAAAATTTCAAGCCCCTGTAAAACCTGAGAACACTTCTGCCTATGCAGAACTGTTCACAAAAACCCTGTACAAGCATGTTAATAGCTGCATAGAGGCAGCTGTACCCACCAGGGAGAAATGCAGAACTAACAAAAAAAAAAAAAAAAAAAAAAGCCATCCTGGTAAAATCACAAAATCAATCAGATGTATAACAGGAGGAAGAAAATCATGGCAAAACTTAGGAGGTGCAGCACCCAGCAGGATAAAAGTGTACTCATTAAACTAGCCAAACAACTCGGAGGGAAAATAAAGTCGGACAAAGACAAATCTCTAGTGTTTGGCCTCCCAGGCCAAGTACATCCGCAAACCATTCTTTATCTATGTCCACAACCACAGAGGCAGTAAACAATTGTGTGCAGAGCTCATTGTAAATGAAGTCACCTATAATGAACCTGAAAATATAGCAAACCTCCTGGCTGATAAATTCAGCTCCAACTTTACTCGTCTTTCCCCCTCAACCTTTCCTCAGGAAATATCAGATATAACACTCCCTGCTATCACTAGGGAACAGGTCCTTAATGCTCTTTCCAAGAACACTGCATCAATGGGCCCAGACAATGTCCCAGGATGCCTTCTAAACAGCATGAAACATGACCTATCAGGTCCTCTGGAATTACTATTTAATTGTATCCTCCAAACAGGCTTCATGACTCATGAATGGAGAAAGGCAAAAGTCATCCTTCTACACAGAGGTGGGCTATCTACAGACCCTGGAAACTGCAGACCCATAAGTCTCACTAGTCTTGTATATAAAGCCATGAAAAGAATTATCATGAAGATGATCAACAGAGATATGATAAACCTCCAGGCACTGGACCCAACCCAGTTTGGTTTAGTCAAGGGCAGCTCATGCCTACTCAACCTGGTGGACGTCTTTGAAAAGGTCACCAAAGCAATGGATGAGGGCAAAATCATTCACACTGCCTACCTTGACCTGGCCAAGGCATTTGACACACTACCCCACTAGGGCATTGTTGACAGACTCAAGAGGTTAGTTACAAACCCGTATGTCACCTGGTGGATAGACAACTGGCTCACAGACAGGATCCAGGAAGTTAGAATTGGGGAGGCCTTCTCTGCAAAGAGGCAAGTCACAAGTGGAGTCCCTCAAGGATCAGTCCTTGAACTGCTCCTTTTTGGCATTTACTTCTCAGAAGTCAAGGCCAATGTCCGTGGTCTTTAGCTGACTAAATTTGCAGGTGATTGCAAATTAGCTGTCACTGAATCTCATACTGACACAAATGTTCTCCGGGGGGGGGGGGGGGGCTGACACAAACAACTGGTGTCAGAGTCTTGGACTAAAACTAAATGCCAAGAAATGCGTAATAGTATCCTTTGAGAAGTCATCCATCCCAGGTAACTATCATATTGACAACCCACCCCTTAGAGTTGACCCAGTAGTCGGGGACTTAGGGACACGCAGTAATCTAGCCTTAGATCATTGTGTGTCTACAGTGGTGAGAAAATCATTCTGTGTTGCGCAACTTATAAATAAAGGTATGGCATCCAAGTCCAAGGAAGTCATTGTTCCACTGTATTTGGTATATTCATCAGACCTATCATTGAGGACAATGCCCCATTTGGTATGTACCTAACCAGGCATATCCAACAACTGGAACGTCCACAGAGGTTTCTCATTAAAAGAATACAGGGCATAAGTAATATGTCCTATGCAGACCACCTCCAGGTCCTATCCCTGTATTCTGTCTCCTACAGGCTTTTGAAGGGAGATCTATGCCTGGCATACAGGGCATTGTCAGACCCCACTCTGGACCTCCTGCATATCCACAAAACAAACAGTACCAGAATTACCCATTCTAAAAACTTAAACCTTGCCTGTGATATAAATAGGACCTTCTGGAGAGAGAGGTTGTTGTTGTTAGTCTTTCAGCTTTTCCCGGTTAGGGGTCACCACAGTGGAACTCCAGTCCGCTAATGATTGGCAGTAGGTTTTTACGGTGCCGAGTTGTCAGCTCGACACCCAACCTTCAACGAAGACACGCCCATTCACGCATGTCTTTCGGAATGCCACTCGACCCATGGGGTCCACATGCAGACTCCACGCAGAAGGCACTCCCCACACTCCAGCCAAGAATCCAACGGGAGAACCTCTTGCTGTGAGGCAATCTGGAGAGATAGGTATGTATCCCAGAAACTACCCCTTCTATGGAACAAGCTCCCCGTCCATGTGAAGCAGAGTTCCTCCCTAATCCAATTCAAGTGCAACTTGGACAGTTGGATGGGAAACAGGAAATTCATCCCTGGTTTGGCACCTATGTCTCTGATGCAGACAGGTAATTTGTAAATAGTTCATCTGCCAGGCCCATGCTTACACTTACCAGGGGTATTGGAACTTGTCAGAGATTTGAGATGCATGGCTAGGCTTAAAAAGGCTCTTGTGGTCATTGGCCTAGTAAACACCTATGAACCTATGAATTGATTAACTCAACACTCCTATACTCACATAACTCAGTGAATCTGCAGACCCCCCTACTGCTCCTAAGCAAAAATGTCCTAGTAATTGGTGACTTTATTATCAGGCACACTGACTCTCCACTCACTTGGTTGGATAAAGACAGGGTGGCATTTGCCCTTTCCAGAACTTGGATCCATGACATCACAAGTGCTATACAGAGCCTCCAGCAGGACAAATAAGACAACAATTTGATGGTGGAGTTATATAGGTGTGACCACATGAATGGATGTGTAGAAGCTTACTACGTATGAGCCAAATGCAGGTAACATTCTGACTCTGAGGGGTATCCCTCCCTCACCTAGACTGATGTCCAGGTACAAAGAGTTGATGATTGGTTTTATCAATGGGCTAAGTAGCCAGTGTCATTCTAGGGGCATCCAGGATGTGTCAGTTTGGAACACGATGAGCAACAGCCCATCTCCTACGTCAGAGATTGCCTGCATCTTTTTCTCCATGTATTCTGCATATTGGCCAAATCACTTGCTCCAATATAGGGTCTCACTAGGCAAAGGCATTGTAACATAAAAAGTCTTGAATTAAATTCTAATCAGGACCACATCAAGGTTGTTCTGCTCAGTGTCAAAAGTTTTAGCTATAAAATGCCATATCTTGAGTTTCTCCTAGAACTTGAATGCATCCATATCTGTGTTGTAACATAGACATTTATAGGATCATAGGAAGTTACTAGGCTAATGGCCCAGGTCTGTAATAGAACATTGAAAGTTTACAACTTCGAATGTTCTAATATTAACCCCTATTCAGCAAACGCTGTAAATACCGAACCTGCAGAACACCAAATTCTTTCCTAGGGAACGAATTTGTTGTTCCGAGAGAAACACACACAACACAAGCACACCAAAAAAACAGCAATCCACACACATGCACTTAAAAATCCTACATCTAACCCTACACTAAACTGTACATACACACTCTGTACATACACACTATCTATCCACTTACCCTAACCCTAAGGTCCGTCACTGTTGCACACTCGCCTCACCCGTGCCCTAACCCTAATGTCCACACAATCGCACACTTACTGAATCCAACCCGTAACTTTCCACCACAGTGCTGAACATAGCGAAGCCACAAACGGCCAACCAAATTCTTTCCCTAGGAAAGAATTCGGTATTCTGCTATTTTCAGCATTCGCTGAATAGGGGTTGATATTAGAACATTCGAAGTTGTAAACTTTTGATGTTCTAATATAGACCCTAGGGCCCTTACACGCCTAGCCAAGTTCTACCCTTATTTTCATGATCAGCACCTATTGCCCCTGTCCAAGAGGGACACATGTGGAACCCTTGGGGTAAATGTATGGTTACCCATCGGATCATCCAAATTGCATTTGAAGAGTGCCAAATGAGGTGCTTTGTTTGACATGACATGGGAGTGTGTTCCAGTGTGGTAACCTCTGGGAGACAGATTTGTCCCTCAAGCTGGTTGCATTAATGTCACATACCAGGTTAAGGTCTTTAGAGCGAGTAACCTGTGTACCATTTGACTTATGGAAATGCAGCATTTCCAGTAAAGCAGGGTCAGAGACAGCCTTAGATGCAAGGCAGAGATCACCTCTGAGTAGTCTGTATGAAACAGAATTAAGTGACAGTTATTTTGGGTGATCCACATAGGACAGATGCTGAAGACCTAGAATTTTCCTTATGAGGAACCTTTGTGGTCTCTCCAATTGCTGCAGGTGTTTGGAAAGGTACATACCAAAAGGGACATTGCACTCAATTATTGGCCTCATGAGGGAAGAGTACAGGGAGCTTATAACTTTTTTTCTGGAGGCAATGCCCTTACTTATGAGATGAGCAATATAGAATGCCTTTCTTACCAATGTGGAGACATGGTGGTCAAAGGTGAGGTTGCTGTCATCGTGTGTGCCCAGGTCTCTCACCACTGAATGTGTACTTAAAGTATTGCTGTTGATGTGGTAGTTAGCAGGAACATCACTCTTACTGAAAGGGATGATGATACATTTTTTCTGCATTGAATTTAAGGCCAAGGCCACGACTTTGGCACCAGTCATTTGTTTGTGTAAGACCCTGTTGTAGGAGGATGACATCATTTAGAGATTCTATGACCACTCCCAGTTTGCAGGCATCAGCAAACTTGGTCAGCCACAGACCTTTAGTTGTAACTTGTACTTTGGAGAAATTAGATTCCAAGCAGTAGAGGTCCCAGGACTGATCCCTGTGGAAAACCACTGGTTACAGGTCTGCTGTTGGAGGTGGATTTCCCTATTAGTTCTATAAGTGAGCCAACTAGCGACCCATCTAATGACATGAGGGTTGATACCTACCTGTGTGAGTTTGTCAATGATGCCTGAGTGGGGGATAATGTCTAATGCCTTGGCTAAGTCTAGGTAGGCTGTATGCATATATTTCCCCTCGTCCAGTGCCTTGGTAACTTGTCTCAAAGAAGTCTTAACAGGTTTAACAGGCAGGATCTCCTTTTGACAAATCCAGACTGAGTAGGGTGTTTGGAGATTACTGATATCTTTGTTGATAAGGTCCATGGTGATTTGCTCCATGGCATTGGAGATAAGGCTAGTCAGGCTAAATAGGTCTATAGTTCTCAGGGTCATTGGAAGTACCACCTTTGTGCAAGGGAATAATGGTGACCATTTTCCATTCAGCTGGGATGAAGCCACTGCTTAGACTATGATCAAAAAGAGTACCCAATGGTATTGCTAATTCTTGTTGGAGCCCATGTAGGACGCAGCCTGGGATGTTATCAGCTTCCGTAGATGCTGTGTTCCTGGCCTTAGAGAGGGCATTAACAACCTGCTTGTTAAAGATACAAGGTAGGGGACAGGTGGCAGGGATGTCATGGGGAATGTGTGGCGGGGACAGAGGAGTGAAGTTTTCACAGAACCTGTCTGCCAACAGGTTAGCTGTTTCCACGGGCTCAGTATATGTGGTGTCATTAATTACCAGTCCGGTACAGATCTGGGCCTTTCCTTTTAGGTTACGGATATAACTAAAGAATGCCTTATGGTTGTCTTTAGTTGAGGAACCTAATTTGGATTCAAAGTTTGCTTTGGAGGACTTCACAAGAAGTCTTATTCACTTGTTTGAGCTGATGAGGGAGTGTTTCCAAGTTGGGGCCTGCTCCCTCTTACTCTTGGATAGCAATTTCTTCCTCTTATTGTAAAGTCTGTTAATGGCAGCTGTCCACCAGGCAGGATTGCCCTTCCTTGAGGAGCTTGTTTTGGTCCTATCGGGTACGGCCAAGTCAGTGCAGTTATAGAGGTGTTTGTATAAAGCAGTGGAGTAGAACTCTGCATAGTTGCTAGTTTCATCGGAGGGGGGAGGTGCAGAGAAGCTATTTGTATCATCCTGTAAGAGATTATGCTTTGGAGAAGTTTTTGAGTTTAGTTGCAGTTAGGTCAGGTGTGATGGCTACTTTGAATGAGACTGATTTGTGGTTAGATCTCATGAGGGAAGACCTCACAGTGGGGGTGCTACAGTGGTCCCCCATAGTGGTAAGCACCAAATGCAGGATTTTGGCACCCCTTGAGGGGGTTGTAAAGACATCACTCCCTCTTTATCAGGTTTCAGTGCCTATCACACATTTAGACAAATTGGAAACTGCGGGCGAGGAAAAATATTTGTTAAAGACAGGATAATCTCTAGATTAATTCCTCTTGACTTAAACAGAAGTTACTGAACTTCAAATTTCCATAAATAAGGCAAATTATTATATTGCATCCTGCTGTAGGTCATCTTCCAGGTCCTTAAAGAACCAGGAAAGATTTCTAAATGTACTTTCTAAACGGTCCATGAACAAAAGTACCTTTTTGATGTCTGACTTCAACCATCCATTGATTAACTGGAGCAGCTGTATAACTTAGGCTGGGTGCTCCAAGCTAGGTAAACTTATCTTCGCTAACAATGCAGCTACTTGCCCTACGTCAACACAGGCTGGGTGAACTTATCTTCGCTAACCATGCAAACTACTTGCCCTACACCAACAAGGGCTGGGTGCACCAAGTTGAGAGAACTTATCCTTGCTAACAATGCAGCTACCTGCCCTATGCCTACACAGGGTGGCTGCACCAAGCTAGGTGAACATATCCTCATTAACAATGCAGCTACTTGCCCTACGTCTACACTGGCGGGGTGCACCAAGCTGGGCGAACTTATCCTCACTAACAATGCAGCTACTTGCCCTACGCCTACACTGGCTAGGTGCACCAAGCTGGGTGAACTTATCTTCACTAACAATGCAGCTATTTGCTCTGTCTAAAGCATTCTTTTAGCTAGTCAAATCACTACATTACACAGGCTGGACGCACAAAGCTGGGTGAACCTGTCCTCCTAACAATGCAGCTACTTGACCTATGCCTATAGAATTTTTATATCTAGTCAAATCAAACTATAATCCGTAATCTTCTGCATTCAGGCATCTAGACCCACTGTGACGAGCACCTTTCAGGAACATTAAAATGGCAAACTTATTCATACTGCATAACAAGCTTTTAAAATTCAACTGAAAGATTTTCTGTCCCTATATTACCTCACATATCAGTTATGCTAATTAATTTTACTTTTATCAAACAAATACTCTAAACAAAGTGGTTCCCATAAGAGCTAATTATATTTGGAAATTTAAAAAGTAGACACATTGGTGGAATGCCAGTATTAATAAGCTCTGTAAGAAAAGACAAAGGCTAATTAAGGCTTATAATAAATTGGAAATCTACCTACATTAAAGAATTTATCAAAAAGATCAGTGAAAATTTTAAAGCTACTATAATGGAATTTAAAGTGGAACATGAATTAAGATTAACATCTGAAGCCAGGGAAAGGACAGCTGCGGTGGTGCAGCGGTAGCATTGTTGCCTCACAGCAAGAGTTTCTCCTGTTCGATTCTCGGCTGGAGTGCAGGGAGTGCCTTCTGTGTGGAGTCTGCATGTCCTCCCGCGGTTGGGTGGGCGTAAGACCTGCGTAAATGGGCATGCCTTCACTGAAGGTTAAAAGTCAAGCTGGCACATCGGCGTTCGTGAAAATCTACTGCCAATCATTAGCAGACAGGAGTTACGCTGTGGCGACCCCTAACGGGAAAAGCTGAAAGACAACAACATCTGAAGCCAGGGAAAAATCATAAATCCGTATTTAAGCACACCAGTGAATTAAGAAAAAATACATAGCAAAGCTCTGAATTAATTTATGATGGTATCATCCACTCTAACCCTAAAATGTATTGCTTATATACTTGCAGATAAATCTTCTCACTAGAAACAGTTGCCTGAAGTTCCATAAGTTCCCAAGTTCCTTCTGCCCCAGTTTTAGCTCTAAAGCTAAAAGTATCATCTCTATGAACCTTGGCAGTATGTCAGGTTGCTTAACTAACAGCACCAGGAGTGCTAGCCCTGAATCTGTCTTAAAACTGTCTTAAAACGTAAGCAGCTCCACATTCTATGATCCTGAGGTGTGGAAAACAACTATAGACTAGTCTAGTTCACGGTCGTAGGTCGACAATATCGAATACGATATTGTCGGCACGACTACGTCGAAAGGCCAGAACGTCACGCAGGTAAATGGAAATCTCTGTAAGGGGGAGATTTCCGTTTACCTCTATGTAGTGTGGTCTCGGGAGTTGGTATATTTAAGTAGGGGGGTGCAGGGGGCTTGCCCCCTTGCCTACGCTAGTTATTTTTTTTATTGATTTATTTATTTTTTTACGTCAATTCAAAATTTTACTACTTCGATCAATAAAGTTCGACCTTTATGGATTTGGTTAGTGCATTGCGAAACTTCCCTTACTCTTTTCAGTAGGTGCCATGAGATCGTTTACATCCACTTTAGCTACAACCAACTCAAGCAGATGGGACCATGATTTAACATCTCATCTGAAGGCTATTATTAGACCCACAAAAATATGATTTGTTCAAAGGGTGTGGAGGGTGCGATCTGCCCTTGGTGCAAACAGTAATGGAATGCCACCTTGCAGTTTAAAAGCTTTTTGCATTTTAGACATGAAAATGTTAAACTAAATGAGCCAGATCCTTTAAGGGCATTTTTCTTTAAGGATGCCCTTTGTGTATTTGTCCCTGCATGTGTCAATGCACGCACACACCTGTAGTACTCTTTTTTTTCCATGTTTCACCCGGAATTTGAATACAAGGTGTTTGTCCACATGTTAGTTAGCGTTAGCTTGAGCTAGCATTAGCATACCTGTCAAATCTGGACAAACCCTAAACTAATGTAGGTACAAAAGTCCAAACATCGGGGCAGATTTTAATTACTGCTGTTATAAACTTAGAAAGTTGCTAGAATAACATAATTTGTGTTGGCATACATTTTCTGAAGGATATGAAGTTTGAAACTGAAATGTATGGCATTATTTAGAAACTTAATTTCTCAGTGACTTGCCAGAAAACCTCAAATTTTATGAGACACAGACCAAAAATTCGAGGCAAAAACATACCTCTCATCCTCTTAGTGCAAGAAATCTGGACAAAGTCTAAACTAATGGGGGACAGAGGCCCAAAAATAGGGACAGATTTTAATTACTGCTCTTATAAACTTAAAGTTGATAGAATAACATGATTTGTATTGACATGCTTTTTTTCCTAAAGGATATGAAGTCTGAAACGCAAATGCATGTCATAATTTAATGACTTCAATCTTCAGTGATTTGCCAGAAAACCTCAAATTTTATGAGGAACAGACTAAAATATGGCAAAAAATGTGGACATTCTGCTAAAATCTTAACAGTTGATAAGTATGGGCAAATTTGTAGACATTCTGTGCAAATTTGAACAGCTGAGAACTATGCAGGTTAGTAAATTTCCTAAGGCTCAAACACTGTATCTTGGTTACCAGAAACAAGAGCCTGCATCCTCTACACCAACTACCAAACTAGTAAAACATGAGCTTTGGTGCATTTTCAAGGAACTGAGTTTCAGTGCATTTTCAAAGAATTGTGAGCTTCAAGGGAACAGAGGTTTATTGCTGCTCATAGTTTTCAATGTGCAACTATTTTGTTTTGCAAATGGTCATAGCATAACAGGTAGTATACTTGCTTTTAATGCAGAAGGCTGTGGGTTCTACTCCCACAGCTTATAAATGGATTGCTGATAGCGTGTTGTATTTTATAGGGAGGGTAGTGGTGTTTTTCTGCAGTCCTGAGTGTGTCCTATTTTGATGAGATGCCTAGTAGCTCTGAACTTGTTGGTTTGCCATCATTTTCCTTTTGCAATATTGCCAGCTTATCAGTTGTTTTGTTTTTAATGTAACAGGCAATTTAATCTTCAAGGATACCTGGCACTCTATTTGTAGATGAAACACTGAACTATAAAGTTGTTTGCTAAAGAAACTGCGTCATTAGTTACAGATCTCTTTAATGTGGAATTAAGATGACTGTGACACCCGTGCACTGTCCCAGCAATCAAGTAGCCTCAATCCTCACCACTAACACCAGTGAGGGGTGTCCACATAGGGGAGGGTAGTAAAGACACACACAGTAAAGTACAATTTCCCTTAAGAGCACACAGAGATCACAGTCAGTCTGGGGCTGCTTTCTCCCTTTCTCTCCAGATCCCCAATAAGACTCCTCACTGGCACAGCTATAGGGTCCAGATCTCGGCCTAGTGGGCAAGCTAAAACCTCCAGCACCCTCTCTGTCCAACCAGTGCTTCATATCCCTGCCCAAGTAGCTGACACACACACTTTGAGATAAGTTAAAAGTTATATACAACCACACAGGCACTCCTGGGGAAGGCTGGCACAGGTGTGTGCGTGCATTGACACAATACAATAGAAATCACTGCCACCACCCACTAATATTTATCGGCTACTAAAAAGGCCCTTGTCAAAGGGTATACAATTATTACTGTGCAATATTATTATCCAAATGGTAAGTGCAATTGAACAGTCAAGGCTTATTTGGAGTGACTTACAGTATCACTATACATATGCAATGTACTCTTAGAGCTTAAATTATCTCTACACAAAACAGCCACAGTTAAAAGATTTAAAAATATTTAATAAATATAAAAACATAAGACAATACTTCTTACTACACACTGCTAGTCAAGAGTTCAGAGATGGAAAATGCTTAAAATAATACAGTAGAATAGTTCTGACATCAACACAGAAACTTTTAATGTAATCTTCCTATTTCCTAGCTATTTTTAAAATAAACTGTAAAGTCTAAGATCCTACTTACATACAGATACAGGCAATGTGCTGGTGGGTTGGATGTTCTCAAGAAATGCTAAATGCCCTCATTCTTTCTGTCCTTAAATTGATAACACAATACCACTGATTTCATTTCAGATTACATAATTTCTTTCTGGTTCTAAGGCTAACATAAACTCAGAGGTTAATAGCCATTTTGATCTTGCAGCTGGTCAGGAAACCACAGCAATAAGAGAGATTATACATGAAAATTTTAGCCATTAACTCTGGCCTCAAAACAATAGGCAGACTGCCTCCCCCTAGACATCTCAGCTCCGAGTTTTAGCTAAAAGAATTTCACAATGCTTGACTTATCAGCTTTCTTACAGCAGAGTGCACTGTTAAATTTTTTTCATTTCAACATCCAATACAGTCTTTTCACATTTAAGAGAACAAGCCTGTGCCTTACATTAATATTTATAAATGACTGAATTATCTACAAAATTCTGCTGGCAGTCTTCACCCCCACCCGGAGAACCCAAGCTAGTTTTTCAAGTGTCCCTTGAGAAACATTGCTTGAGAGGGTTATGTCCATCTTGAGTATACCTTACCCAATTCCCTGTCTTGAGCCCATCTGCACTGGCATTGCTAAACCCACTGCAGTGATGCACTGACATAGTATATGCTTGCAACACTAGGTTCCATCTTAGCAACTTGACATTTTGCTGGCTGGCTCTGTTTAACCATATTAGGGGATTGTGATCTGTAACTACAGTGAATTTTCTTCCATACATGTAAGGCTGAAGTGTCTGCAGTGCCCACACTATGGCTAGACATTCCTTTTCTAAAACTTCATAGCATTTATCCCTGGGTTGGAGCCTACAACTGAGATAAACCACTGGGTGCTCTTTTCCCTCTGAAAAAATCTAGCTAAGTACAGCCCCCACCCCATGGGTTCAAAGCATCCACCTGCACAACATATTATTTGCTGTAATCTGGACTGGCTAACACAGGGGCTCCTCCCAAAGCTTCCTTACACTCCTGGAATGTCTGCTCACTTGCTGGGGTCCACACTACCTTATCTGGCCGTTTTTCCTTGTCAGGTCTGTGAGGGGAGCAACTATGGTACAAAAACTGGGGATTAACTTTCTGTAGTACCCTGCTGTCCCTAAGCATGCCCTCACCTGCTTTCTGGTAACAGGTGCAGGCCATGCCTGAATGGCTTCCACTTTGGCAGGTTCTGGCCTGCTCTTACCACTCCTCACTCTGTCCCAAGTAGGAGACCTCTGCCATACCCACCTGACATTTGCTGGGCTTAATGGTCAACCCTGCCCTCTGTAGTCTGCACAGCACCTCCCTGACATGTTGAAGGTGCTCTTGCCAGGAATGGCTGTCGATGGCAATATCATCTAGCTAAGCAAGGGCAAACACTCCTGCTCCTCCTAGGATATGATCTAGCAGCCTCTGGAAAGTTGCTGGGGCATTTTTCATCCCAAAGGGCATCTTTGTGAACTCATACAAGCCAAAAGGAGTCACAAAGGCTGACCTCTCTAGCACTGGGAGTCAAGGGCACCTGCCAGTAACCCTTGGTAAGATCAATAGTTGTAAGATACTTAGCCCCACCCAGCTGCTCTAGGGCCTCATCTGTCCTAGGCACGGGGTAAGCATCTGACTCTGTGTGACTATTTAATTTCCTGTAGTCCACACAGAACCTGGTGCTGCCATCCTTCTTTGGCACCAGCACCACTGGGTTGGCCCAGGGACTGTTGGACTCTTGAATCACCCCTAGTTCCAACATATCCTGTATCTCCTCCCTCAGTGTCTGTCTGACTCTCTCAGGCACCCTGTAAGGGGCCTGCCTAGTAGGCCTTTGGGGTTCTGTATCCACCTGGTGCTGCACCAGGTGGGTGCACCGTGGTTTCCCAGTGAACATGTTCCCAAACTCCTATAACACTGCCCGGATTTCTCAAACTTGGGTAGGAGATAGCTGCTGGGACATTGCTTACCCCTTCCACTGAGGAGTCTGTCCGAGCCTCAGTGAGGAGATCAGTCACCAGATTTCCCTCACACTCCTCCTGCAATCCACTGCAAATGGTCAGCACAAGAGCCTTCCTATCATGATAAGGTTTCATCATGTTAACATGGTACAATGTGTGCCCCTGCCTAGCAGTTCCACCATGTAGTTAATATCACTTACTTTCTTGCCACCTTGTAGGGCCCCTCCTAAGCTGTTTGCAGCTTATGTCTGACAGGAATGAGAACCATTACCTGCTGCCCTACAGTATACTGTCTACCTTGAGCATTCCTGTCATACCAGACCTTTCTGTTGTTGGGGGTCTGCCAGGTTCTCCTAGGCCAAGCCCACAAGTTCCCTGAGCCTTGCCTTGAAGTTAATACATATGCCACAACAGACTCCTTGTGAGGTTCACACTCAACTTGCCACTCCTCACGAATTAATCTAGAGGTCCCCTCACCCTATGCCTATACAACAACTCAGAGGGTGAAAACCCTGTGTATTTCTGGGAAACCTCTCTGTAAGCAAACAGATGGGGCAAATATTTGTCCCACTCCCTCTTAAACTGGTCTGCAAATGCCCGTAGCGTGGACATGAATGTAGAGTTTAACCTCTCAACAAGACCATTAGTCTGGGGATGGTAGGAGGTGGTCTTCAGGTGTTTCATCCCACAGTACTTCCAGAGACAAGCCAGCAGGTCTGACACGAAATTGGCACCTCTGTCAGTCAGTTTTTCTTGGGAAAGCTACCCTGCTGAAAATCTCTAACAAAGCATTTTGCCACCTTTTCTGCCTCAGTGGAGGACAAAGCCACTGCCTCAGGATATCTTGTAGCATAGTCTACTACCACTAGGATGCACTTTTTCCCTGTGGAACTTGGAGTACTCGGAGGCCCCCAGTATCCATAGCTACCCTCTGAAATGGCTCCTCAATCACAGGCAAAGGCATTAAAGGAGCTTTTGCCTTGTCTCCTGCCTTGCCTACCTTTTGGCACTGCTCACATGTCCTGCAGTACCCTGTTACATCTCTGGAAATTCCAGGCCAATTTTAGTTCTGTATAATACATCCTCTTTATACATTTTATGCCCATATGATCTGCAAAGGGAATATCATGAGCTATGGCTAGAAGTGCCAGATGGTAGGCTCTAAGCAGTACCAACTGCTGTACCCTCTCACCTTTAGCTCTCCCTCAGAGGTCCACTCTTTGTAAGTAACCCTTTGTCCCAGTATACAGATTCCCCCTTCCCTTGAGAATTGGGTGCCTCCCTAGCTACCTGCCTCAGGCCTTGCACTGTAGCATCTGAGAGCTGAGCCTGACTCAACTCTCTTTTTGTAACCCTCCCCAGCTCCCCTTCCACAGGTAGTCTGGCATCCTCTTACAGTGGTGCCTCATTGTCAGCCTGGGTAATGCTACTCACCTCTATCTTTGCAGTCTCTCTGTCCAAGGGAACATCAGTACCCACTAGCAGCTGTGGCTCACCTTCAGTCTCATTGCTACAGCGTAGCTTCTTCCCTGAAGTAACCACCTCACCAGTCCTGGCTGCAAGTATGCAGCCTTGGTCTCCACCAGGCTACCAGACCCACATGCTTGTCTCGAAGCCTGACTGCATGTAACTGCATTAACATAGTACTGCCTCATCAAAATCCTTCCCTATCAGGACATCTGCAGGGTGGTAGTTCAGTACACCTCTTGTCTCAAGACAACCTACTGTTGGCATTTTGTCTTCCCAACTTACTGGCGCTCTCACCTTTTGTTTCCCACCTTGCCTCTGTGGACATCTGTATGCCACATGGCCCCACTGGTTGCATTCAAAACATTTAACCGTAGGTCTTGGACTAGTGACTTCCCCTGCTACTGGCAGATTCTGTTGGGGCAGTCTGTGCTGCCCACCATGGGTTCCTTTAGACCCATGAGCAGTACTGTGGTCCCTTTCTTGTGCAGGGATGCCCTGCTTGCTAGGTATGTCTCCCTTCTTCCCCAATTAATCTGAAGTAGCATATTGTCTATCACCTAACCAGATACTCATGTCCTCAGGCAAAGTTCTAAGGGCTTGTTCCCCTCAACAAAAGGTCTGCCAGCCCTTCAAGTGGTGACTTGACATCCACTCACCCACCTGTGAAAATAAGTGCTCAGGTCAGCAACATTCACTCACACTTTCCTCAGCCTTGTGTCTATGCTCTCAAAACTTTTTCCTATATGTTTTGGGTGTTAGCTTAAAAAATTCTAACAAGCAGTTCTTAACAGTAGTATAATCAAAACATACCTGATCAGAAATTTTAGACAACACAGTTACAGCTTTACTATGGAGTAAGGGTGTCAGTAACCGTACCCAGAGCCATTGATCAACATCATACTGTTTACATACCCTCTCAAACATGTGAATGAAACTATCAAAATTATTCCCCTCTGTAAAGTGTGGAAGAAATTTACTGACTTTTTGTGCTTCTGAGGTCCAGTTACTCCATTCCCCATTGCCCCCATGACTCTGGTGATGAGTCAACATCTCTTTTTCATGCTGCCTGTGCCTTTCCTTTTCCTCAGCTTCCAGGCGTAACAGTTTCTCATTCTCCTCAGCCTGCAAATGTCGCATTTTCTCACTGTCCTCACTCTCTAGACGCCTCCGTCTCTCAACTGCTTCTGTTTCCAAATGCCTGGCATCCAACTCGAGTCTCTTTAGCTCCAGATGGATTTTTAAGTCCTCTTTAGAAAGGTTGAGCTGTCCATTCTCCGAGTGGTACATCTTCACTGCCAGTCTGATCGTCCTCCTGGTTGCTGCTTTCTGATGCAGCTGTGACCAAAGCTGCAATCATGTCTGCCTTAGTCAGGTTTCCATGCCCCAGTCCCCTAGCCTGGCACATCTCAGCCAGTTGGCTCCGTGTCAGCTTTCCGTACTCCTCTGCTGACATGCTTGCCTGCTCTCCCTGACTAAGCTAACAAAAGAAATAAAGCAATTGTGATCTGAACTTTCTGAGTATTCACTGCATGGCTGATTTAGGGTAGAAAAACACCTTCAGTGATCACTGTACACAAACTACAGGAATTGTAGAAAAACACCTTCAGTGATCACTGTACACAAACTACAGGAATTCAGTGTACCCACACCACTACAAGCCAATTAGTGTTTGCCAGCCAATTTAATATGTGGTATGGATATCCCACCACTGCCAAACAATTGATGATGTTCATCGTGTTTCACTGTTGCAGTCATGACTGTAGGGTTCTCCCCTGGCGGCAGGCAGTCCTCGGTCGGCCAGAATCCCAAAGTCTGGGTCTGGCGTCGGCTGCTCAGCCATGCTCCCTGACGTCCAAGCACCAGGAGTACAAAGCTGACAGCCGACACCATGTTCTCCAGTCTTTCTTGCCGCGCGGTGATAGCAGTTCGCAAGTGCCGGTCGGCTGACTCCTGACAATTTTTTCTAAACGTACTTCAGTCCGAAGACTTTCTTCTCCTGCTCAAAGCTAAGTACCCTGTTGGGGAAACCTTTTTCTTGCTCCAGTCCGGTGTCAGAAAAAGTTAATTGCATTTCATGTGGGAAGCAAATACCTCATAAGGATTTTCATTCTTACTGTATTCCTTGCTTAGGCCCTGACCACGACGTAGCCAGTTGTCGGTTTTGTGCTAGATTTAATCAGCGTACGATTAAACGAAGGTACGATTTTGCATTTCATTACTTCGGTAGACGTTTCAATTTTGTATACAGGTAAAGCACTCTTAAACGAACAAAAGTACTTCATTCACCTAAATTCTGTTGAGTACCCATTTCTCTATAGGTCCTTTCTGACTCAGTTACACAGCAATCTTTTTTACTATTTCTAGCATGTCGAAGGGTCAGTTGCTGGCGTCCTCTCCTGTTCAGCTGGTGAATCTGGGAATCTTGAGGCAATGTTACAATTGCCTCATGTACACAGACAACCCTCTCCTCCTCCCAACAAATACAAATATATGCGAGAGATGCAACTATATAGCCAAACTGAAGGCTGAGCTCTCTCAGTTCAGTACTGGCAAGACCAGTCAGGAGGAGAAGGTAACCACGCACACCACAAACCCAGTCTCACATAGAACTATCACAACTGCAAACCAAACACATAAACACACAAAACATACTCGGAGGCGCTGATTAAAAATCCACCAAAACAACAGAGGCCTCCAAAGCAGGCACCCAAGCAACCGCCACCTCAAGACATAGCACATGCAACACATAGTTCTCAAAGTCAGTGTGCTAAATAGTCACAGCCCTTAAGGCCAAACAACATGCCAGACACACTTGTAATAGGTGACTCCATAGTCAGGCACACCGACATCCCGCTCACCAGACTGAACAAGGAGAGGGTCACAGTAAGCTGCCTGTCGGGAGCTAGAGTCCACCACATAACACAAGCACTCAGGTCACTCCACAGCAAGTACAAATATGACTCGGTCATTGTACATGCCGGTGTGAACGACCTGAGATGTACCTCCCTGGACTACATGAAAAGAGACATAGAGGAGCTCTCTGATTATGTAGCCCAGGCCGGTATGACCCTGACCCTGAGCAGCATCTTACCCTCACCAAGAATGATGCCACAGTACAAAGACAAAATGATCAGTTTTAACAATTGGCTTAATTACTGGTGTCATTCTAAGGGGATCCAGTGTCTGTCTGCTTGGGATGACATGCTTGACAAGCCACGCTGCTTCGCAAGGGATGGCTTGCACCTGTCACCCCTGGGCTTCCGGATATTGGCCAAGGCTCTTGCCACCCCCATAGTGCCTTTTTTAGGCAAGGCTCAAATGACAAACCTACCTCCCTAGAAAACACAAGTGGAAAAAACTAAGGGTAATGCTGCTCAATGCCAGAAGTCTAAACCTCAATATGCACCCTCTCGAAGCCCTCCTCAGTATGGAGAACATCGATGTCTGCAGTGACTGAAACCTGGTTCAAGGCTCCTGAGAGCACCCCAGCACTATCAGGTTTTACCTCATATCATGCTTTCCGGCCCCAAAACTTGGACCAAACCACAAAAGGAGGGGGAGTATCCATTTTCATCAAAGATACCCACACCTCCAGGTTAGTGGCAACGCACGAAGCATCGGAGACTATCCAGGTGCAACTAACCATAGGCAAAACTGCCTTACAGTTTGTAGCATGCTACAGACCACCCTCTCAAACTTAGGATCCCCACACAGCCTTCCTGAAGACACTGGAGAGTATGAATGTCTCTCCAAATACCATCATTTTGGGGAGACTTCAACTACCCAAACATAGACTGGGAACATTACTTAAGCCCCAACACCCTAGCCCAAAGGTTCCTAGAATTCATAAACTCAAATGCAATGGAACAACTAGTCACCATTCCCACAAGAGGAGACAATATACTAGACCTGATCATCACAAACATGGGGACAAAATGCTCCACACCGGAAGTACATCCCTCTTTGGTAAGATCAGACTATAAATTAATCTCACTGGAAATCCACATCCCGCCCCCACCCCCTGCACAAAAGACCACAGTGAAGAACTTCTCAAAAGCAAACTTCACACTTCTTAAGACTGAAGTGGTGTCTTTCAAGGCCCCTGGGCCAGTGGAAACCACAACCCACACTGCTGAATCTTTTGCAAATGCCTTCTATGGGCACCTTCAAGAATGCATGGATCATGCAATCCCAAATAAAACCAAGACCCATTCCCCCAAAGGCAGGCGCCCGGTCTGGTGGACCCCAGCCATAAACAAACTTTACAACAGGAGGAGGAAGTTACTACATGACAGAGCAAAATCCCTAAAAGGGAAGGCATCTCTGATCAGTACTAGCAAAAAACTACGATCACTCATAAAATCATCCAAGGCCAACTTTGAGAGAAAAATCGCAAAAGACAATCACAAGGCCTTCTTTAGCTATGTTAGAAACCTGGGTGGAAACTCCCAGAAATGCTCAGAGTTAGTCCAAAATGACACAAAATACACTGAACCCACTGACATTGCCAACATTCTGGCAGACATGTTCAGTGCAAATTTCTCCTCCCCCTCCCCCCCAAAAGGAGAAATAACCATCCCAGCAGAGTGTAGCCTCCCTAACATCTCAGATGCCCAGGTGAGAGCTGCCCTCTCTAAAGCTAAAAACACAGCATCAATGGGGACCGGATGGTGTCCCGGGCTGTGTGCTACATGAACTCCAAGAGAAACTAAACCCACACATAAGGCTGCTGTTTAATCTTAGCCTTACTACAGGATACATACCCAGAGTGTGGCGTACGGCAACAGTGGTCCCACTTCACAAAGGCGGTGCTTTTACGGACCTTGGAAATTACCACCCCATAAGCTTGACGAGCCTGGTCTGCAAAGCTATGGAGAGGATCATTATGGAAATCATAAACAAAGACATTGGGGACCTACAGACATTGGATCCTACCCAATTTGGCTTTGTCAAGGGCAGATCCTGCCTTTTGAACTTGGTCGACTTTTTTGAAAGTCACTAAGGCCATTGATGGAGGGCAAGGCAGTTCACACAGCCTACTTTGACCTTGCAAAAGCCTTTGACACAATACCCCACTCGGGCATCATAGACAAACTCACCAGCTTAAATATAAACTCATGTCACAAGATGGGTTGCAAACTGGCTGAAGGACAGAACCCACAGGGTCAGAGTTGCTGGAGCTATGTCAGACTCTAAGCCAGTCACAAGCGGTGTCCCACAGGGCTCAGTCCTGGGACCCCTCTTGTTCGGCATTTATTTTTCCGAGGTACAGGCAAACATAGGAGGATTGTGGCTGACAAAGTTCGCAGATGACTGCAAACTGGGCGCCATAATTGATACTCCAGCGGACACAAACATCCTTCAGAGAGGCCTCATAGAAATGGATAATTGGTGCCAGAGCCATGGCCTTAAGCTGAACGCCAAAAAATGTATAGTCATACCCTTTGGGAAAAACAAGGTACCGACAAATTACCACATAGGCGGTAATCCATTAAGTACGGAAGAGGTAATTGGGGAACTAGGGACCCAGGTTGACAGTAACCTCTCATTTGACACTCACATTGCCAAAGTGGTTAGGAAGACCTTCTATATTGCCCACCTTATCATGAAGGGTTTCACATCTAGATCGAGAGGTCATTGTGCCCCTGTACTCTTCTCTTAGGCCAATGATTGAGTACAATGCCCCATTTGGGATGTATCTCATCCGACACCTGCAGCAGTTGGAAAGACCCCAAAAGTTCCTCACCAAGAGGATAAAGGGTCTTAAACATATGTCATATGCTGCCCGACTGAAAAAACTCCAGCTCTATTCAGTCGCATACCGCCTACTCGGAGGTGATCTGTGCCTGACGTACAAGGCCATGTCCAATCCTGAATTAATGGACAGGCTCCACCTTAGAAAATCCAAATCCTTCAGAGCCACGAGAACAAGTGACTTAAACCTCAACACAGAAATAAATAGAACGTGCTGGAGGGACAGATTCGTAACCCAGAGGCTCCCTACACTCTGGAACAGAATCCCAGTCCATGTTAGGCAGAGCCCCTCACTGACTCTATTCAAGAGAAATCTCGACGAGTGGATGGGAGATCATAGGTTTACCCCGGGGGTCATCTCTGTGTCACTACTAGACAGAGGCATAGTAAACTAAACCCTAAAAGGGCGTAGTATTCTCATCCTAAGGGGTGGTGTAAGCCACATACACTCTGGCTAGGCTTATAAATGCCCTAGGGCAGATAGCCTAGTACGAACCTATGAACAAAATGTCATCGGACACTGTTCCGGCTACCGGAGTTCACAAGCAACGCAAGGATAAAGACAGGCCTCCGAGGTCCAAATCAGACTATATTGTACAAGCAGAGCCAGCTTCAGGTTCGGCCATCGTCAGTGAGGCGCTTTTGCAGCCCCTGTCTTCGGCCATTTCGGAACCGATGGCCAAAATGGACTCCCGAGGAGCCAACTAGACCTTTGAATATTTCTGTTGCAGGACCTTCGGACAATGCTCCTTCGGATGGGTCCGGAGCCGCTGTGCAGGTACCGGCTTCCGAAGGGGTTTTCAGGCCTACTCAGCTTCTAATAAAGGCAAAGACTCCTTCCAAATCAAAGACTACAGCCCAGGCCTCTTCTGATCCGGCACCGTCTCAGAAACAGTTACTTAAGATGGCGGAGGACTTACTATGATTAGGGGTTCACATCCCCCTCCAGATAAAAGGCCAAGGCAGGAAGTGTATTATGACTCCTCTGATCAGGCTTCTGTTTCTTCAGTTTCTTTTTCTGACCAGGAATATTCTTTCCCTCCTTATGAGGATTCTGATGCTGAGGAATCCATTCCTTCAGCTTCTCCCCCTGAGGATTTCTCTTTTGGGGAAACTTTACATGAAATGAGGGAACATTTTCACTGGGAAGGACAGGAGTACTCTGAATCTAAGAAAAGACTTGGGGATTTTCTTCTTCTTCCCCAACATAGACCCCTGGCTATCCCTCCTATTTTGGATATTGTGGATGATGCTTTTTCGGAGGCTAACTTAACTCCCGACTCTTTTCCTCCACCTCCTGTTAAGCCAGACAGATATTATAGGGTTCCTGATTCCCACCAGTTTTTATACAAGAATCCTACTGCTGATCCTGAAACCATTTCTCAGGGCCCTAAGGGGGTTAAGGCCGCTACTGCTAAAAACCCCATTCCCACTGAGAAGGATTCCAGATCTTTAGAAAGATGGGGCAAAAAAGTGTACACTTCTGCTACTTTATCTATTAAGGCTTTAAACTGTCAATTTCATATGCTGAAATACCAGCAATTTCTTATGTCTGTTTTGAAACAAAAGCTAACTTCCATTTCCGCCTGTGCAGATAAGGAATTACATGACTTAATGCATCCCACTGAACAAGTTGGGAAGCATGGTTTACACTGTGGATTTGATGCCTTGGAGGCTTCTTGTAGGGCTGCTGCCTCTGGCACGGTCATTAGAAGGTATGCTTGGTTAAAGGAACAAAACTTGCCAGATCAAGTAAAAGTGAAGTTATTGGATGCTCCTGTTCAGCATAATGTTTTGTTTGGATCTAAGGCTGAAGAGGTGATAAAGAAGATGGAGGACAAGGCAAAATCCATGCAAACGGTTAAAGATTTCTTACAAGTACAGCCACCCAGATTTAGTAGGAATTGGCCTACAAAAAAATTGGTCCTTTCCCAATTCAGACAGGCCTCAGAGGGGTAGATACAGACACTCCCGGGGAAGGCCTCAAATGCAATCCTCTTATAGACCAAGACAGTGGACTGTTTCCACCCCTAGGGGAGGAGAGGACAGGTCGCAAGCTCACAGAAAACAGGCTCAATGACTCCCTCTTGGGCTGCAGGAACTTCTTGCCTGGAAGCCCCTCTCGGAGGAAAACTTTCTCTTTTTCACCTAAATTGGACTCGCATAACCCAAGACAAGTGGGTTCTGGATGTGGTTTCAAGAGGTTACAAATTCCATTTTCATACCCTACCAAGACCAAGCGGATAGCCAGATCTTCCAAAACATCAATGGTTAGAGGCCTTAAACCAGGTGGAAGCTCTCTTTGCTATGAAAGCCATAGAACTGGTTCCACTTTCAGAAATGGGACAAGGTTTTTACTCAAGGCTCTTTCTAGTCCCCAGAAAGCAAAATTTATGGAGACCCATTCTGGATCTGTCAGTCTTGAACACTTTTCTCGAGATACCAAAATTCAAGATGCTTACTCTACAGCAGCTACTTCCAATGCTGACCAAAAATGCATGGATGGTAACTTTGGATTTAAAGGAGGCATATTTACACATTCCCATCAGGCAGGAATGCAGAAAATACCTCTGGTTCAAGGCCGGATCGAGGCACTATCAATTCTCTGCGCTGCCCTTTGGATTGTCTACTGCACCCAGGGTCTTCACTAAATGCCTGGCTCCAGTAGTAGCTTATTGCAGACTCAAGGGAATTCAAATTTACCGTTATCTGGACGACTGTCTTATTCAGGCAGACAGCAAGGATGTCTTACTCCAGCATCTAGAATTTGTTCAGAATCTTCTCAAGTTCCTGGGATTCACTGTAAACATAAAGTCAAATTTGACACCCTCAAAACAGATAACTTTTCTTGGTGCTCTTCTAAACACAACAACCCAGATGGCATTTCTGACATACGAAAAACAGTTACAGCTGGCTTCAACTTTCAAAACCTTGGCAACATTAACTCGGCTATCTGCAAGGAAATTCCTGCAGGCTTTGGGTTACATGGCCTCCTGCATCCTTCTCGTACCATATGCAAGACTACATATGAGGAAAATACAGTGGTACCTAAAAGGTGTATGGTCTCAGCATTGCCACAGTTTAGACATACAGATCACCGTCCTGCCTTCAAAAGGAATTCCTTTGGTGGTCCAAGGCATGTACTCTAAACAAAGGAAAACCCTTCAGTCTGCCTCCAGCCAGTCAGATACTAACCACGGACGCCTCAGATTATGCATGGGGAGCCCATTTGCAGGGCAACTATCTGCAGGGCCTTTGGACACGGGATCAAAAGCACCTGCATATCAATTTAAAGGAAATGTTAGCCATTCAGAACGCTCTATTGGCCTTCAGGAATCTTCTACAACCAGGACAACTACTGATACGGACAGACAACACCACAGTTATGTGGTACATAAACAAGCAAGGGGGATCACATTCCTATCCCCTTTGCAGACTAGCCATGAATCTATGGAACACGGCTCTAGCTTGCAAACTGGACCTTCAAGCTCAGTTTCTACCAGGGAAGCAAAACTTCCTGGCAGTCTGAGCAGAAACCTGTCGGACCCACACGAATGGATGCTGGACACCGAAATATTCAAGATGATTACAGCAGTCTGGGGATGTCCTCACATAGACCTCTTTGCATCCCACCTCAATCATCAACTACAGATTCTTTTGCACCAGGACATTCCACGAACTAGCTTGGAAAGTGGATGCACTATCATTCAGTTGGAGAAACCTCTCTGGGTATACCTTCCCGCCTCTACCTCTACTCGTCTTCCACGGGTGTTATTAAAGATCAAACAGGACAAGCCCAAGATGATAATTTTGCTGGCCCCAAATTGGCCTCGACAGTTTTGGTACCCAACACTGAAAAACCTTTCTCTGGAGCCCCCTTGGGTTTTACCTCCGACTCCGAACCTTCTGTCCCAACACCAGGGTCAGGTTCTGCACTCCCATGTCAAAACTTTCAGCCTGGCGGCCTGGTTAATCCAGGGTCTATGATTCATTCTCTCCTACCCAAACAGGTTATGGATGTCATTTTAGAAGCCAGACGTCCTAGCACTAGAAAATCTTATGCAGGAAAATGGAAAAGATTTTGCTCCTGGATGCAGGCTCAGGATTCGGATCCTCTTATTCCTAACATTCCTCTGATTTTTACTTTACCTGACAGACCTCTTACATAAGGGTCTCTTTCTCTTCCATAAAGATACATGCCTCTGCTATTTCTGCTCATTATAATACAGACCCTCCAATCTTTTCCCACCAGCTCATGAGTTTCTCAGAGGAGCTAAGAACTTAAGGCCCCCTAGATCTCCACCCATTCCTGCTTGGGATCTCAGCTATGTTTTGGAAAAACTCACCTTACCTCCTTTTGAGTCTGCTGCCACATCTGACATCAAGTTTTTATCTTGGAAGGCAGCCATCCTGTAAGCTCTGACCTCTGCCAGGAGAGTTTCGGAGTTGCAAGCTCTCATGGCTGTGGAACCTTATATTATTTTTCATCAGGACAGGGTGTCTTTAAGGACTAATCCTCCTTTCATGCCTAAGGTGGTTTCCAAAGTGGCTTTAAATCAAACTATTTACTTGCCAACTTTTTTCCCCAGTCCTCAAAATAAGGGGGAAAGGATCTTGCATTCCTTGGATGTACACAGACAACTACGTTTTCACCTGGACAGAACCAAGGACATCAGGAAATCAGAGCAATTGTTTGTTTCTTATGCTTCAAGTGCCCAAGGTAAAGCCATTTCAAAACAGACCATTTCTAAATGGATTGCTCATGGAATCAGATTTTGCTATTCACACCATGGAAAGCAAATCCCAGGGAGTATAAGGACTCACTCTACCAGAGCTACTGCCACTTCAGCTGCCTTCCTCAGGGGAGTTCCTACCAAAGACATTTTGGAAGCTGCAACTTGGAGTTCAGTGCATACTTTTTCTAAGCACTACAATCTACCTCTCTACTCTAAGTCTAGGGCAGGCTTTGCTTCTGCAGTCTTGCAGGGCCTTTTAGCCACCCCTTCTACTTTATGACCACCTCCCTTTTATTCTGCTTTGGGATTCAACCCTACAGTCATGACTGCAACAGTGAAACACGATGAACATAGTACAGTTGTGTACACTTACCATAAATGTAGATGTTGGAGTGTCTTCACTGTTGCAGTCTGGGTTACCCTCCCTCCTGTCCCCTCTTATTTTTTCTTTTGTGTGGTTCCCTTCTTCACCCTTCTTCTGAGGTGTATTTGCAAAGGGTATGGGATCTTACTCATTTTGGAACACTTGACATCTGGGGCAAGAAAAACTGGAGAACATGGCGTCGGCTGTCAGCTTTGTACTCCTGGCGCTCTGATGTCAGGGAGCATGGCTGAGCAGCCGACGCCGGACCCAGACTTTGGGATTCTGGCCGACCGAGGACTGCCTGCCGGCAGGGGAGAACCCTACAGTCATGACTGCAACAGAGTGAAGACACTCTAACATCTACATTTATGGTAAGTGTACACAACTGTACTTTTCATGCCCGTGCACTGGGCCAGCAATCAAGGAGCCTCAATCCTCATCACCAACACCATTGAGGGGCATCCACATAGAGGAAGATAACAAATGCACACACACAAAAGTACAATTTCCCTTAAGAGCACACCGAGATCACGGTCAGTCTGGGGCTGGTTTCTCCCTTTCTCTCCAGATCCTCAATAAGACTCCCCACTGGCACATCTACAGGGTTCAGATCTCAGCCTAGTGGGGAAACTAAAACTTCCAGCACCCTCTCTGTCCAACCAGTGCTTTGTATCCCTGCCCAAGTAGCTGACACACACACTTTGAGATGAGTTATATACAACCACACAGACACTCCTGGGGAAGGCTGGCACAGGTTGTCCAGCTGTGCCCCTTTTACCCAGACTATATGGTAGAAATCACTGCCACCACTCACTAGTATTTATCAGCTACTAAATAGGCCCTTATCAAAGGGTATCCAATTATTACTGTGCAGCTGCACTTACCATTTGGATAATAATATTGAACAGTCTAGGCTTATTTGGAGTGACTTGGACAGTCTCACTATATATATGCAATGCTTTCTAGAGCTTAAATTATCTCTGCACAAAGCAGCCACAGTTGAAAGGTTTTAAAATATTTAATAATAAAAACACAAGACAATACTTCTTACTACACTAGTCAAGAGTTCAGAGATCACAGGAAAATGCTTAAAATAATACAGTAGAATAGTTCTGACATCAACACAGAAAAACGCTTAGAAATGGCTAGGAAATAGGAAGATTAGACTAAGAGAAACACTAAAGTCTAAGATCTTACTTGCATACAGACACAGGCAGTGTGCTGGTAAGTTGGATGCTCTCAAGACAAATACTAAATGCCCTCATTCTTTCTGTCCTTAAATTGATAACACAGTACCACTGATTCATTTCAGATTACATAATTTCTTTCTGGTTCCCAGGCTAACATAAACTCAGAGGTTAATAACCCTTTTGACCTTGCAGCTGGTCAGGAAGCCGGAGCAATAAAAGAAATTATACATGCAAATTCTAGCAATTAACTCTGGCCTCAAAACAGTAGGCAGAATGCCCCCCTCTAGATATCTCCTCTCCGAGTTTTAGATCAAAGAATTTCACAATGCTTGACTTAGCTTTCTTATAGCAGAGTGCACTGTTACATTTTTTTTTTCAGTTCAATATCTAATAGTCTTTTCACATTTAAGAGAATAAGCCTGTAGCTTACATTAATATTTACAAATGACAGAATTGTCTACAAAATTCTATCCAGCTAGGCTGTCAGCCTTCACTTATCTTCACAATGACTTTTACTTCTGCAGAAATTGTGATATTTGTGGATCTGGCGACAGAAGTTTGAGTGGCCTTTTATGGTTGAAATGTTCTGAAATGGGCAGTTTTGTCATTATTGGGCCATACATTGTGTTTCATTGCTTATTAGAAGGATGTTCAAAACTACAAATGTAAAGCACACTGTTTATACAAGGAATATAATTTAATACAGTCAGGAAGGTAAATCAAGGTCTTGAAAATGTGTGCAAGAGGCCTATGTTTTGAAAACAGCCCAAAGGTAAACTTTATCTGCCACTGACCAGATAGCATTTTCTTTGAGTGTGGATTTCAATGAATGTGAGTTTCAAGGGCAGAGAAGTTACTGTTAATGCTAAGTCTGAAGTCTGATTTCATTGGGAGTCTATTGTTGTTTTCTTTAGAAAATGTCTATTAGTTTGTGATATAAAATTTGAAATAAAAGTTTTAAATTAAATCCAAATATTTGTAATCATTGTAGAAGTAAAGAAGAAAATAATATGCACACTGACAGGTTTGAAAAGTGTTTATGGTAACTGGGGAGAAATAGTTTAGTAATGGGACGTGTGTGTGTGTGTGTGTGTGTGTGTGTGTGTGTGTGTGTGTGTGTGTGTGTGTGTGTGTGTGTGTGTGTGTGTGTGTGTGTGCGTGCGTGTGTGCATTTGTTTAAATATTTTGAAACTGGATATTTATGTTCTTTTTTTTCTTTGTACTCTTTTGTCCTCTTTGTTTTGGTGGTGTGGGGGCTCTAGTTAAAGTAACTTGCTCTTTCATGTGTTCAGTTTAAATTCTGCCATTAAGGCTGGGAAGTGAGTAATTGTGTTAATAAATTGGAATATTTTTATCCTTTTGGGGGTGATGGTTGGCCAGTTGTGCTGCGGAAAAATGTAACTTGTCCTTTTCATTTGGTTTAAATTCCACCCTTAAGGTGCATTTGTGTGAATACATTTGAATATTTATGCTTTTTAAGGGGGTTGGTGGTAACTCTGGCCTTTTCATATTATTTTAAAGGCTGGCTAGAGGGCATTTGTGTGAAATTGATTTTTTCTGGGTGAGGGCGGCTAGCTGTGCTATGGTAACTGATCCTCTTAATTTGCTCAGTTTAAAGTCTTGTGTTAAGGGGTGACTGGTACACATTTGTGCGGAATAAATTGAATATTTATGCTTTTTTCTTGGGAGGGGATGGCTAGCTGTGTTGATGAAATAACTGGTTTTCAGTTTAAAGTTTGGCATTAATGGCTAGTGTGTATTTGCGTGAAATAAATTGGAATAATGTATGAAACAAATTTAAATTGTCCTCAGTTTTACTGAATTGTTCTTGTATTCGCGTAATATATTTCGTCTGCAAGTAACCCTCAAATTGTTTGCTTAGATTGTATTCTGTTTTTGCACGACTAGTATGCATTTGCATGAAATATGCTGCAATCTTTACTTTCCCTCTCTGGGTGCTGTATTTGTAAAACCAAGTTGAAACTGTTCATAATTTTGCAAAATGTCCCTAAATTTGCTTCATCTTGATCTATTCCTCATAAAATTTGGGGGTAAACTGTCCACATAACTTACCAAATCCCAAACTACTTAGCTGTTAGGGTGTGTTGTCAGTGTCGTACTCCGGTTTCTAAAGCAGATCATAAGGCATTTTTGACATTTAGATTTAGTCCATGATTCTGGCACCAGCTGTGTGTTTGGGACATACCTTCTTGTGGGGTGGCTGAGTCTGCTGGGGAATTGATCCCTGCCCCTAGCTTGCTCCTTGCCGGGCATTATTTTGTTTCATTTCATGATCTGCGTTGAACGCAATTGTCAAAGAGGAGGAAGTGTTAGAAGAAATCTCCATGAGGGGCAGTTAACATATTTGACACCCAGAGCAGAATTTTTTTAAGTACACCACTGGAGATTGGATCTACTTAATTTAGTAAATTTCTTTGAGAATATCATTAAAGAAGTAGAGAGTGGCCATGCAGTTCACACATATGATACTTGGATCTAGTCAAATCCTTTGATACCATTCCTGATTCTGGAATTGTAAATAAGCTTAAATGCGTACGTTTAGACCCTTTTGATGTAAGATGAATAGATAAAAATGGCTAAATATAGCTCGTGTAATTAAAGTAGCAGGTCCTACCTCAGAAAGCAATAATCTGACTAGTGGGATTCCTCAGAGCTCAGTACTGGGACCCCTTCTGTTCAACATCACCTTCTCAGATCTCCAAACCAGTATCCCAGGCATATGACTAACTGAATTCAAGAATGACTGGTATGATTAACTGAATTCATGAATGACTGCTATGACTAACTGAATTAATGAATGACTGCAACCAGAGTCCTGTTCACTCAGCACCTGATACTATGTTACCACAACAAGGACGACATCATACATATCAGCTGTGTATTAGAAATGGGCTTAAATTAAATACCTTGTCACATCTGGTAAACAAATCTCAACAGCAGTTTACAGTACAAGCAGTACACCTCTCCAGACTAATACAGTTGACAGAGGTCTCAGCACCTTTGCACACAACTTCTGGCCCTTTGGCTATCACATAGCAACAGCAGTCATGCAATCCTTCAATCTAACCCAGCTAGTAACTAATAATTTTATTGTATGGGAAGGGTCTTTGGGTGCTGTAAAGGAATTTTTTTATTTACATTAGACAATCGGTTTATTATTTTCGAAGATTTTCACATTTTTTTTTCTACAAGGTCTGATGTTCTTCATGTTTCACTGTTGCCGTCATTACATTTGGGTAATACTGCTGGCAGGTTGCCCTCAGTCGGCCTGAATTCCAAAGTCCTGGGTCCTGCGTCGGCTGCTGTCGCCCCTTCCCTGACGTTAGGTCGTCAGGGGTATAAAAGATGCGGCCGACGCCATTTTCTTTAGTCCTTCTTGCAGCGCGGTGCCCGAAGCAGAAGCAGTTCGCAAGTGCCAGTCGGCCGACTCCTGAGATTTTCGTGTTTGAGTTTCTGGTCCAAAGTCTTCAGTAAAGCTAAGTACCCCGTTGGGAAAACTTTTTTCTTGCTCCAGACCGATGTCAGAAAAAGTAAATTGTATTTCTTGTGGAAAGGAAATGCCTCATAAGGACTTTCATTCTTACTGTATTGCTTGCCTAGGCCCTGAATCACGTTTCTGGTTGTCGGTTTTGTGCTAGATTTAACCAACGCACTATTAAGCGTCTGTATGATTTTGCTTTAAACTATTTTGGATGCCAGTTTAGTTATCCAGAAATGTCGTCGGATAACCATCCGACTACCGGAGTTCACAACAACCGAGGCCCAAAACTGACAACGAAGCTTCTACTAAGCCAGCCGCTGGTTCTCAGTGAGGCGTTTTCGCAGACCCTGACGCCCTCCACTTTAGAGTTGCAGGCCTCTACTGACTCCCACGTGGAGTCTGCCATGCCGCTGGAAACTCAATGTATTGTACCCTCGGATACTATTCCTTCAGATGGGTCCGGATCCGCTGAGCAGGCACCGGCTTCTGAGGGTGTATTCGGACCTAAACATCTTTACATTAAACCGACTTCAGCTTCAAAGGCAAAGACTAAAGCAAAGAAACAAACTCAAGAGCCATGTGGACAGGCCTCTATGCCCAAAAAACAGATGCTCAAAATGGCCGAAGACTTGATTACCTTGATCAGGGGTTCCCGTTCCCCTCCTGATAAAGAGGCCTAGGCAAGAGACTGACTATGAATCTTCAGATCAGGTTTCTATTTCTTCTGATTCCTCTTCTGATCAGGAATATTCTCTTCCCCCCCATGAGGATTCTGATGCTGAAGAATCTATGCCTTCAGCTTCTCCTCCAGAGGACTATTCTTTTGGGGAACCTTGCATACCATGAGGGAGCATTTCCACTGGGAGAGCCAAGATTTTTCAGAATCTAAAAAGAGGCTCGGGGATTTCTTTTCACTACCTCAACACAGGCCACTAGCCATTCCACCTGTGTTAGACATTGTAGATTATGTGTTTTTGGAGTCTAGTCTTACCCCTGACTCCTTACCTCCAGCTCCTGTTAAGCCAGGCAGATATTACAGGGTTCCTGACTCTCATAAATTCCTTTTTAAAAACCCTGCTGCAGACCCAGAAACTATTACACAGGGTCCCAAAGGAGTTGAGGCTTCCACTGCAAAACACCCTACCCCCTCTGACAGAGATTCTAGGGCAGTGGATAGATGGGGAAAAGGTTTACACATCTGCTATCTTGGCTATAAGGGCCTTAAACTGTCAGTTTTATATGCTCAGATATCAGCAACATGTCATGGCATTGCTTAAACAGAAAATGTTGTTATACTCTGAATGTGCAGAAAACAAGGAAATGCAGGATTTATTGCATGCAGCTGAACAAGTTGGAAACCATACTTTGCAATGTGGTTTTGAATATTTGGAGGCCTCCTGCAGGGCCGCAGTTACGGGCTCTGTAATTAGGAGGCATGCCTGGTTAAAGTAACAAAATCTTCCTGATCATGTCAAAGTTAAATTATTAGATGCACCTTTACAGCATGATACTTTGTTTGGTGGTAAGGCAGAAGAGGTGTTAAAGAAGATGGAGGACAAAGCTAAATCTATGCAAGCTGTCAAAGATTTTTTACAAGTACAGCCACCTAGGTTTAGTAAACACTGGCCAACAAAAAATTGGTCCTTTCCTGTGTCAGACAGACCTCAAAGGGGCAGATCCAGATGCCCTAGAGGCAGATCCCAGGCACACGGCTCATACAGGTCAAAACAATGGGGTGCTTCTACCTCCAAAGGTGGAGAAGACAAATCACAACCATACAGGAAACGGTCCAGATGACTTCCCCCTGCCTACACCAAGCACTTATTTCCTGGCAGCACCCCTAGGGGGAAAATTTGCACTTTTTTCTCAAAACTGGCACATATAACCCATGACAAGTGGGTTCTAAACATAGTGTCACAAGGCTACAAGTTCCATTTCCATACCCTGCCAAAGGCAAATGGCTGGCCAGATCTGCCAAAAAATCAATGGGCAGAGGCACAAAAACAAGTCTCATCCCTCATGGACATGGGGGCCATTCAACAAGTACCAGAGCAAGAGCAGGGACAAGGATTTTACTCAAGACTGTTCTTGGTACCCAGAAAGGACAAGGCCTGGAGGCCAATACTGGACCTATCTATTCTAAACACTTTCCTGGATGTACCAAAATTCAAGATGTTGACTTTGCAGCAGCTTCTGCCCATGCTGGGCAAGAACGCTTGGCTTGTGACTCTAGACCTAAAAGAGGCATACCTGCATGTCCCAATCAGGCAAATATGCAGAAGATACCTCAGATTCAAGGCTGGCTCAATGCATTACCAATTATCTGCACTTTCCTTTGACTTATTTACTGCGCCCAGGGTCTTAAGTGCCTGGCACCAGTAATTGCATTCTGCAGACAAAGAGGAATACAAATATATCCTTACTTGGACGACTGCCTAATTCAAGCAGAAAAGAAGGACATTCTTCTACAGCATCTGGCATTTGTGAAAAGACTTCTGACATGCCTAGGGTACACAGTCAGCGAAAAGAAATCAAAACTAGTACCCTCTCAAGAGATAATATTCCTGGGTGCAAGCTTAAATACAACTGCCCAGATGACTTATCTCACGCCAGACAAAGGCAACTGACTACCTATTTCAAAATGTTGGCAACAAAGGCCCAGTTACCTGCAAGAAAAATTCTGCAGGCTTTGGGCTTCATGACATCCTGCATCCTACTAATTCCATATGTAAGGCTGCATATGAGGAAACTTCAGTGGTACCTAAAAAGTGTTTGGACTCCACATTGCCACAGCCTGGAAACTATGATTACTCTCATTCCCTGCCTGCAACAGGAGTTTCGATGGTGGGCAAAGGCTTGTCACCAAAACAAGGGACAGCCATTCACAGTACCCCCAGCCAGACCGAGACTAACCACGGATGCATCAGATTATGCTTGGGGGGCCCACATGGCAGGAAGATGCATTTAGGGCACATGGTCCTCAAACCAAATGCATCTACATAGCAATCAAAAAGAAATGCTAGCTGTTCAAAATGCCCTGACAGCCTTCAAGGACCTACTGCATCTGGGACAACTACTGATAAAGACAGACAACACCACGGTCATGTGGTACATAAACAAGCAGGGGGCACACATTCCTACCCCCTTTGCAGACTAGCCATGACTTTGTGGGACACAGCATTGACTTGCCAAGTACATCTGCAGGCACAATTCCTGCCAGGAAGGAAAAATACTCTGGCAGACTGACTAAGCGGAAACCTCATGGATCCCCACAAGTGGCAGCTGGATCCACAAGTCTTCAGCATGATAACAAGGAAATGGGGATCTCCGGACATAGATCTATTTGCCTCCTCTCACAACTACCAACTAAAAAGATTCTGCACAAGGACTTATCACAGACAAGCATGGAGAGTGGCCGCCCTATCAGTGTATGCCTTTCCCCCACTGCCTCTCCTCCCCAATGTACTCCTAAAGGTCGGACAGGAGAAGCCAAAGATGATGCTGATTGCCCCAGACTGGCCCCGCCAATACTGGTATCCAATACTAAGGAACTTGTCTCAATGCCCAGCTTGGACCTTACCTCATATACCTCATCTACTGTCCCAGCAGAACAATCAGATCCTGCACAGCCAACTCAGGACTTTAAACCCGGCAGCATGGCGGATAATGTAGTCATACAAAACACACCTCAGTAAAGCTGTGATGGATGTCATTTTGGAAGCCAGAAGGCCTAGTACTAGAAAATCTTATGCTGGAAAATGGAAGAGATTCTGTGTTTGGAACCAGGCACAAGGAACTGATACAGCTGTGCCAAATATTCCTCAGATTTTGCAATACTTAACTGAGATGCTGGACAAAGGCCTATCTTTTTCATCTATTAAAATTCATGCCTCTGCCATTTCGGCTCATTACAATACAGAGCCACCAATCTTTTCTCATCCATTATTAAAGCAGTACCTCAGAGGAGCCAAAAATGTAAGGCCTCCGAGGAGATAATGCCTGCATGGGACCTCAAATATGTCTTGGAAAAACTCACCCTGCCTCCTTTTGAACCAGCTGCTACTGCTGATGTAAAGTTTTTATCTTGGAAAACAGCTCTGCTCTTAGCAATAACTTCTGCAAGACGAGTTTTAGAGCTACAGGCACTCATGGCTGTGGAACCTTTTATCATTTTTTATCCAGACAGGGTCTCTCTGAGGACAAACCCAAAATTTATGCCTAAGGTGGTGTCCAGTGTGGCTCTTAACCAAACTATTCATCTGCCAACTTTTTATCCAAATCCACAGAACAAGGGGGAGATAATTCTGCATTCTTTGGACGTACACAGACAGCTTAGATTTTACTTGGACAGAACCAAAGCTTTCAGAAAGACAGAGCAATTACTAGTGACATATGCTGCAGGATCACAAGGAAAGGCTACCTTAAAGCAGACCGTTTCAAAGTGGATAGGCCACTGCATTCGTTTCTGCTATTTGCACCATGGCAAGCCAGTGCCCAAGGCCATTAGGCCATATTCAGCCAGAGCTGCAGCCACTTCAGCAGCCTTTCTTAGGGGAAGTACCAAACAAGGACATTTTAGAGGCTGCTACTTGGAGTTCAGTACATGCCTTTACAAAGCACTATAATCTGCCACTCTACTCTACTCTAAATCCAGGGCAGGCTTTGCCACCTGCAGTTCTGCAGGGCCTCATAGCCGCTCCTAATGCTGTTTAGCTCCAGCCTCCCAACCGTAGCTTTGGGACTCTACCCAAATATAATGACTGCAACAGTGAAACACGAAGAACATAGTACAGTTGTGCACACTTACCATAAATGTCGATGTTCAAGTGTATTCACTGCTGCAGTCCAGGTTACCCACCCGCCATCCCCCCTTTTCTTCTGACCATCCCCCCTTTTCTTCTGATTGAACCTATGTGGTGTATTTGCTTGTAGATGAAGGTAAAGTTTATATGGGTGCATGTATTTACATATATGTATATAAATTTTGGCTACCCTTTTAGGGGGCACCTGACATCTGGGGCAAGAAAAACTAAAGAACATGGCGTCGGCCACATCTTTTATACCCCTGACAACCTGACGTCAGGGAAGGGGTGACAGTAGCCGACGCAGGACCCAGGACTTTGGAATTCAGGCCGACTGAGGGCAACCTGCCAGCAGGATTACCCAAATGTAATGACTGCAACAGTGAATACACTTGAACATCTACATTTATGTTAAGTGTACACAACTGTACTTTTTCTAGACCTCTGTGTGTATAAGCATTTGCAGTTACAAGAACTTCACCATGACTTGTACTGGTTTCATTTCATAATCTCAGAATACTGAAATCCCGAATTTCAGTATCTCTAAACCATGAAGCCGAAAATCCATAAACTCGAAACCCCAGAAGCGCAAAATTTAAAATTGCGACTTCCATACTAAACATACCACGGACACAAATGCAAACATACACATCCCTACACATACGCAAACACCTATCCTACATAAAAGCAGGGGAGCAAGCCCCCTTGCACCCCCCTACTTAAATATACAAACTCTGAGGTTGCACTTCACAGACAAACACATACAAACACCACCACACAAGCAGTACCCTCGCGCACACACATCACACTAACAAAACACAGACACACACTAAAGCCCCTACCCAAAACCCATAAAACACAAACACTTGCCTACATCTCCAACCACCCACTCACACACCGCAACACCAGAACCACTAATTCAAAACCTTCGAACTTCGGGATTTTGAATTTCGTGCTTCTGGGGTTTCGGTATTGTGCACTTTCGTCTTTCTGGTCTTGGGCTACTGAAATTCGGGATTTCAGTAGTTCGAGATTCTGATGGGAAACCTTTGTATTGTATGCCTTCACAGGTTAACGTACTTCTTCATGCCAGCAGTATAAACTCATGAGTGACCAAGAGGAAAGTAATTAAATGAGAGGGAATGAGGACAGTTTGGGTGTCTTAACCTGCATGACCTCCACATAGACATTCTTGTGAGATAGACAAAGAGTAGAAGCATTCTGGGTCCTATTAATACCCCAAAATAAAGTCACGGCCACAAGCCGGTAAGTTAATAGTTTTTCTTTAACATGATCAGGCAGATTCTGTTCTTTTAACCAAGCATGCCTCCTAATGACAGAACCTGTAACAGCGGCCCTGCTGTGGAGGCCTCCAGAGAATCAAAACCACATTGCAAAGTATGCTTTCCAACTTGTTCAGCTGCATGCAATAAATCTTGCATTTCTTTGTTGTCCGCACATTTGCTGACATTTTCTGTTTAAGCAATGAAATAAGATATTGTTGATATTTAAGCATATGAAATTGGCAATTTAAGGCTCTTGTAGCCAAGGTTGCAGAAGTATAAATCTTTTTACCCCATCTGTCTAGGGCCCTAGAATCCCTAACAGAGGGGATAGGGTTTTTTGCAGTAGAAGCCTTGACCCCTTTGGGACCCTGAGAGATGGTTTCTGGGTCAGCAGCAGGGTTTTTGTAAAGAAATTTATGTGAATCAGGAACCCTATAGTATTTGTCTAGCTTAACAGGAGCTGGTGGTAAAGAGTCTGGAGATAGACTGGACTCTAAAAATACATCATCTACAATGTGTAAAACAGGCGGGATAGCAAGGGGCCTGTGCTGAGGCAGTAAAAGGAAGTCTCTGAGCCTTTTCCTGGATTCTGAGTAATCTTGACTCTCCCAGTGGAAATGCTCCCTCATAGTACAGTGTCTCCCCAAAAGAATAATCCTTGGGAGGAAAGCCGATGCCCGCTCAGCGGATCCAGACCCACCTGAGGGAATAGTTTCCGTGTGTCCAATACCTTGAGTTTCCAGTGGCCTTGTTGGCTCCACGTGGGAGTCGGAAGCGGCCTGTGGCTCTGAGGTAGCGGGCGTCAGGGGCTGTGAAAGCGCCTCACTAAGAACCGGCGACAGGCCTAGCAGAAGACTCGTCGTCTGTTTTGGATCTCGGATGCCTGTCCTTTTCTTTTTCTTTGTGCTTTTTCTGAACTCCGGTAGTCTGCTCTTCTGACTGCATTATATAATTAAATCTTCTGCCAAAATAATGGAATGCAAAATCGTACCGATGCTTAATAGTGCGTTGGTTAAGTCTAGCACAAAACCGACAACTAGCAACGTTATGGTCAGGGCCTAGGCAAGGAATACAGTAAGAATGAAAGTCCTTATGAGGTATTTGCTTCCCACAAGAAATACAATTATTAACTTTTTCTGACATCGGTCTGGAGCAAGAAGAAAGTTTCCCCAACGGGGTACTTAACTTTAATGGAGACTTCGGATCTGAAATTCGAATTTGAAAAACTCGGGAGTCGGCTGACCGGCACTTGCGAACTGCTTTTGCTTCGGGCACCACGCGGCAATTAAGACAGAAGAAAATGGCGTTGGCTGCATCTTTTATACACCTGGCGCACTGACGTCAGGGAAGAGGCGACAGCAACCGACGCCAGACCTAGACTTTGGAATTCAGGCCGACTGAGGGTAGCCTGCCAGCAGGATAACCCAGATGTAATGACTGCAACAGTGAAACACGAAGAACATCTAGTCATTACCAACATGAGTGACTGGTGTTCCTCGTTGGTCCGATCTGACCATAAGCTAATCACCCTTGATATCCACATCCCGCCCCCATTAAGGAAACCACAGTAAAATATTTCTCCAAAGCCATCTTCATGCTTCTTAAGACAGAAGTGATGAACTTCATGGCACCCATGCAGATGGACAATACAGTTACAACTGCTGAATCCTTCACAAATGCACTCTGTAAGCACTTACACGAGTGCATGGATCGTGCTATCCCAAACAGAACCAAGATGCTATCCTCCAGAAAAAGGAAGCCAATCTGGTGGTCCCCTGCCATAAACTGTACAACAGAAGGAAGAAACTATTGCAAAAGAGAGTACAATCCCATGAGTCGGGGAGCTCCCTGGTCAGCCTCCGTAAGAAGCTGAGATCCCTTATAAGAGCCTCCAAAGCTAGCTATGAAAACAAAATCGCCACTAACTCCAAGGATAACCACAAAGCATTTGATAGCTATGTCAAGAATCTCGATAGCAACACCCGGATCTGCTCCGAGTTACAGCACAAAGGCACGAAAATTACAGAACCAACTGATATTGCCAACTTCCTGGCAGATAGGTTCAGTGTTAACTTTACCCCCCTCTCACCCCCTAAATGGCCCATATCTATACAGGAAGAATGCAGAGTCCCTTTTGCAACTGCGCAGGTAAAAGCTGCACTCTCTAAAGCCAAGAATACAACATCCCAGGCTGCATTTTACACGAACTTCAGAACGAATTGGCTCCCCACTTAAGCACCATGTTCAATAATAGCCTCGCATCAGGCTTTGTGCCCCCTGAATGGCGCACAGCAACAGTTATCCCACTCCACAAAGGTGGCGCCACAACAGACCATGGGAACTATTGCCCTATAAACCTGACTAGCCTGGTCTGCAAGGCTATGGAGCACATAATCATGGATCTCATTCACAGAGATATTGGGTACCTCCAAACTTTGACCCCACCCAGTTTGGCTTTAAGGACAGACCATGCCTCCTAAACCTGGTGGACTTCTTTGAGACAGTTACCAAGGCATTAGATGAGGGTAAGGAGGTCCATACAGCCTACCTTGATCTCTCAAAGTATTTCAACACCATTTCCAATTCTGGTATTCTCGACATACCCAGCCACCTGAACATTAACCCCTATGTCACGAGATGGTTTGCAAAGTGGCTCATGGTCAGAACCCATGCAGTGAGAGTTGCATACAGTAGGTCCGACTATAAACCAGTTACAAGTGGCGTCCCCCAGGGCTCAGTCCTAGGATCCCTCATGTTCGGTATATACTTCTCTGAGGTACAGGCAATCACAGGAGGACTTTGGCTGAAAAGGTTTGCAGACAACTGCAAACTAGGGGCCATAATTGGTTCCTCAGCTGATACAGACACCCTCCTGAAGGGTCTCGCTGAGACGGATACCTGGTGTCAATATCATGGCCTCAAACTGAATTCCAAAAAGTGCATAGTCATCCCCTTTGGATAAAACTAATTACCCGCATACAGAAAAGGTAATAAGGGATCTGGGAACCCAAGTAGATAGCAATCTCTTATTTGATAACCATATTGCCAAGGTGGTTAGAATATCCATCTATGTGGCCCCCCAATCTCAAATGGGTTCGCATCCAGAACTAAGGAGGCCATTGTGCGCCTCTGCTCATGACTTTAGACCCATTGAAGGATACAACACCCCATTTGGGGTGTACCTTACAAGACAACTGCAACAGCTTGAAAGACCACAACAGTACCACACCAAGAGGATTACTGACCTCAAACAGATGACCTATGCAGCCCAACTAAAAAAACTCCAGCTGGCTTGACATACAAGGCCCATGTCCAACACGGAATTGATGTATATGCTCACCTAAACAAAAGCCCCGGAGAGACATATGCTCTAGGGATATAAACCTAACCACAACGATAACTTGGACGTGCTGGAGGGATAGATTCCAGACCCGGAGACTCCCCATGCTTTGGAACATGATTCCAGTGTACATCAGGCAGGGCCCCTCACTAACACTCTTCAAGAGAAACCTGGACGGGTGGATGGGAGATGGACGTACCCCCTGGAATCCCTGCAGTGGCTCTGCTGGACAGAGGTGCAGGGAACTAATGGGGCTGCTGTTCAGAAGCACAGAGAACTAACCTAAGGGAGTGGCGGAAGCCAACACACACTAGCTAGGCTTATAAATGCCCTTGGGCAGACAGCCTAGTACTTGCCTATGAACCTATTACATGTCTTATGTGCATGGATAGTTAACTAGCTCTTCATTTTACTTTACGATCATGCTGATAAACTGTCGGGTGACTACAAGTCATATGTATCCTGTTATTTTGTATTGTAAGTGCCAATAGACATAACTAATGTTTGCCTAACATAACAGTAATGCTGTGTAAAATGTAATGCATATCTGCCTACAATACTTTACATTACATTACAGTTATTGGCACAATATCCCACAATGCAAATCATAATTGCACAGTAGGCCCACCTTTGACATGTTATTCTCAGTAATACACCCATACATATGCCTACTGTTACAGTATATCAACGTATACTATCCCCTGATGTTATGTAGTCCTATCTCGCCTACATTTTTACCCGTGGGTTCGGAGCTGAATATCGGCTCCGACTCGGCCGATTATACTAGCTCGATGTCTTTCATTGGCTGGGCTAAGCAGGTATCCCATGGTGCACTGCTCCATATCCCCAGATCTCGTTTGCAGCTCGTGTAGCCCGGACGTGGTCTCGCTTGGCTGTGGCTAAGTACCCTCTTTCTTGACTAAAAAGTTTTGATTCATATCAAAAGCTATTTTCATAGCGATTTGTCTAGATTTGTCTCAAATTGTCTAAAGTTGTCAAGTTTAGAATTGTGATTGTGTGATTGTTGTGTGGTATCCCTCTTACTGTTCCTTCGGGAGGCCTGTTTCATTTAGAGGGCCTAGTTTTCCTCTGTTGACTTCTGTGTGAGTTAGGTCCAAACAGTTTAAATTAGAGGTTTCGGCTATCCCTTGTTTAAGTGTGTGCTATTTTTTTGGTGTGGCTTGATCACTGTTTGGTGTTGGTTACTGCTAGAGTCGTTCCTGCCTTATAGAGTGAACACCTGTGTTTCTTAAAGACTTGGTTTTGCGTTGTGTGAGCGCAGTAGTTAATATGTCTAAGGATGCCAAGGAGCACAAACCTTCCAGGTTTAAAAAGTGCTCGAAATGTCGGTACAAAATGTCCATTACCAATGGGCATTCTATTTGTGTCTACTGCTTAGGAGCCATCCATCTGCAGGAATCCTGCAGTTTTTGTCATGCGTTTAGCCCAAGAGTAATCCAAGAGAGAAAGAATAAGCTAATCTTAAAGGGACTTCTAAAACCCTCTTTTGAAGAGGCTATGGATTAGACTTCCCGTGGTAAGTCAAAATCTGGCAAGTCAAAGAAGAGATCTCCGACTTCGTCGGCTTCATCGGAGCCCCCGGAGAAGATATCTAAAACTGCATCGACCTCCTCGTCTCCACGGTCCTTGGGGCCGCAGGAAGGATTGGTATTGACAGAACCGGCATTGGCTCCAATTGTATTGGAACCTTCTAGGAGCCAATCGCCCAGTCTCAGACCAGCTTCTCCTGAGAGGAGATCGCATTCTCCATCCCTGTCCTCTAAATCCTCCAGGACCCTTTCAGATGTAGATGTTGATAGGGTGGTTCAGAGGCTCCTCCAGTCACCGGTTTTGGCAAAATTGTTTTCGGCTCCGACCCAGTCTTCGATCATTCCTCCTCCAAGCGCATCTCTGTCTTCGGAGCCGGAGTGTTTGGCGCTGCGTGATGTCTCTAGGCCAGCTCCGATGCCCCATTCGGCTCCATCGGTGCCGGCATCAGCTCCGACCCCGTCGGCTCCGTCCTCTGGGTTCGGGATTGTGGATTCTTCAGTCTGTCCCGAGGGGGACATCTCTGGGCTTATTTCAGTTCCAAGCCTCCCTCTCGGTGCATCGGCTCGGGGAACTCCGACCCCCATCATGGCCTCGGAGACTGGTCGCTCCTCTGATTCAGGGGGCCGGCCTTCGAGGCTCTTTAGACCGCACTGGCCAGATCGTCAGCTACATCAGGCGGGTCACTCGCTCTGTCCCCCACCACTCCGGTGAGAGCTTCTGATCACCATCCATCCATTGACAGCAGAGCACCAGGGCCTAGGGATACCACCATGAGTGGTCCCCAAATTTCTGAGGGTTCCTCAGAGTTCATGACTGAGGAGCCCCCCAGAAAGAAAATGTGCAAGAGGAAGCACATAGACTCCCAGGATGAGTCCCTCACCTCTGATATTGACCTCGAGGAATCGGAGGGGTCCCCCAAGTCATCCTCTGTTTCCTTCTCTGATATCCTGGAGATACTGAAACAGAGGTACTGGCCTTCCAAAGCCCCTTCCGAGGAGGAGTCAGTATTCCTTAAGGCTTTTGGTGCTCAACCCTCCGCCTCCTGGGTGTCTCCACCCTTCGAACTCCTTGACCTCATTTGTCGAAGAGTGTGGAAGAACCCTGATTCTGTGGAGCCCGTGCCCAGGTGTCCCAACAAGTTTCTTTCCGCCCCCCCAGGGCAAAGAGTTTCTATCTAAAGGGGTCCCTGTAGATGCCATGGTGGTGGCGGCAGCCACCCAGAAGGAAGTAGCAGAGTCTTCTTCATCCGTCCATCCTCCTAACAAGGAGTCTAGGACCATGGATCGGTAAGGGAAGTGTACCCTCTCGCCAGCAACCTTCACATTACGGTCACTGAATTACCTGTCTCACTTCACTCGGCTCCAGAGAGATCTCCTCAAAGAGTTAGGAGATGCTCTTGCGGGTGATGTACCTGAGGCGGTGGCTCAGACTGTTAACGCCCAGGTCTCTACCCTCAACTCCATTGTTAACTCATCCATGCGGCTCATTTCGTATGCAGCCGAGGGAGCGAGTAGGGCAGCAAGCTCAGGGGTCGCCCTTAGCAGGCAATCCTGGCTGCGCCTGTGGCACTTTGCGGAGGCCTTCAAGTCTTCCTTCACTAACGCCCCCTTTGATGGTTCCTCCTTGTTTGGGACCAAAGTGAAAGACACCCTCACCAGGTGCGAGCAAGAGGGAAAGACCCCGTCTGCCATAGGGGTCCGTTTTTCCCTTCCTTCTGGGCCTTATCCCAAGGCCCAGCGGGGGGGGGGTGTGGTTCAAGAAATCAGAGGTTTTTTCCTGCCGCACAAGATGAACCCCCCTCCAGAGGCAGCGGAGGGGGGGTTGTTCAGGGAGACGTCGCCCCAGAGGCAGAGGGGGCCCCCACAATTCAGGAGACCGCGAATCCTTTCGTGGCTCTCCATACTCTCGTTTCTGAGGGTGTGCCCGACTGCGCTTATCCGGAGGCAGTCGGGGGTCAAATTTCCTTGTATCTGGAAGCCTGGGAAAGCATTACCCAGGACCGATGGGTATTACCGATAGTTTCCGGAGGTTATCTCATTCCATTCTCATCAGAACCCCCACCAATCTGAAAAATCCCAGACGTACCACCCAGTCAAAGGGATCAAGCAGCCTCAGAGGTCTCACTGCTGCTAGAAAAAGGAGCCATCCAGCATGTCCCCTCAGACCAAATCTGATTAGGGACTTACTCAAGATTCTTTTTGGTGCTGAAAAGAACAGGGGACCTGAGACCCATATTAGATCTTAGCCAACTGAACAATTACGTACACAAGTCCAAGTTCTGTATGGTCACACTACAATCGATTCTCTCATTGTTGGGAGAGGAGGTATGGATGTGCTCCATCGATCTCAAGGATGCTTACTACCATGTGAAGATGGACGGAGCATCCAGGAGTCACCTACGCTTCCGGCTGGGAGCCAGTCATTTCCAGTTTCGAGCCCTGCCCTTTGGTCTCACTACAGCCCCCAGAATGTTCACCAAGTGTATGGCGATGGTGACGGATCACTTGAGACGTCAGAGATTCCAGGTGTTTCCGTATCTGGACGACTGGCTCCTTACCGCTCCCACCAGGCATCAACTAGTTCAAACCAGGGACACTACCATCAATCTATGTCACCAGTTGGGTATAACAATAAATTGGGAAAAATCTGCCTTATTGCCCTTACAGCGTGTCACCTTTATAGGAGCAGAATTAGACACCATTAGAATGCGAGCATTTTTACTGCAAGAAAGGATCAGAGTATTGCAACAACAGATACACGTGCTGATGCCCCTGAGACAACCGAAGGCAAGATGGGTTCTCCAGCTCCTAGGGACCATGACAGCAACAATCATGTTAGTTCCCCTAGCGAGATTACACATGAGAATTCTCCAATGGCTCCTCTTTGTTCAATTGTCATTCCAAAGTCTTCCATTGTCTCATCCCATCTTACTCACGGACAGATTCAAGCAGGACCTCGGTTGGTGGCTGTGCACCAACAATTTGGACGGGGGAAAGCCCTTCGTTCAACATATCCCGGTTGCCACAATGACCACGGACGCCTCCCAGATGGGGTGGGGGGGCATTATCTTGGCAAGACAGTCCAAGGCAAGTGGCAAGAATACAAGATACATCTGCATATAAACGTCCTAGAGATGAGAGCAGTGCTTCTTGCGTTGCAGGCACTTCAGAATGTTGTTCTTCCTCTAGGGACGATTGCGATACACTCAGACAACATGTCAGTAGTGTGGTATCTAAACAAGCAAGGGGAACCAGGTCTTACCCTCTGTGCAGAGAGGCCATGCGAGTGTGGCATTGGGCAGTAACTTCCCAACGGTTTCTGGTGGCAACGCACATTCCGGGGAAGTCCAATGTGATTGCAGACAGACTAAGCAGAGCTATCCTGATGCCTTACGAGTGGTCACTGAATCGCCTGGTTGCAGAGCGAATCTTTAGCAGATGGGTCAGCCTTGCTGCGACCTTTTTGCCAGCCCCCTCAATGCGAAATGCAGCAACTACTTCACGCTGATCCCCCCACAGGGGAAGTCACCCAGGGACGCTCTGGTTCACGATTGGCCCTCCGGTCTGCTTTATGCTTTCCCTCCCGTTTCCCTTGCTGTCAAAGGTGATTCAGAAAGCGCAATCCTTGGGAAGCAGAATGATTCTGATTGCCCCACACTGGCCTCGCCAAGTTTGGTTCCCCTTTCTTCAGCAATTCACTGTGGACACTCCTTGGACTATAGACCCTCAACCAGATTTACTGACACACATGTCGGGACAGTTCCACCCCTCCCTGATGACCCTCTGGTTGACAGCCTGGCTACTCCACTTCCATCGTTGGTCAGACTTCATCATTTTTCACCGGAAGTGGTTCATATATTATCGACCTCTCGTAAACCATCCACTAGAAAAATTTATTCTAGTAAATGGAAAAGGTTTTCTATCTGGGCACATACCAGAGGCATTGATCCTTACACAGCTCCAATAGCTTCAGTTTTGGAGTTTTTGTCCATGCTTTTCCATCAGGGTTCCGCATCAGTCACCATCAAAGTTCAACTGGCGGCGATCTCTAATTTCCACATAGTGAATGAGCCTAGTCTCATGGTGCATGGACTATGCAAGGCGTTCCTGAAAGGTACTCTGTTGCTCCGTCCCCCGGTGTCCGAACCTATCATGCCCTGGGATCTCAATTTTGTTATACAAACCCTTACTTTACCACCTTTTGAGCCTGCAGCTTACCTGCAAATTGAAATTCTTGACTTGGAAAACAGCCTTCTTAACAGCAATCACTTCAGCAAGGTGAGTTTCCGAAATTCAAGCCCTGTCTATCAAACCTCCATATTTAATCTTCCATAAAGACAGGGTCTCTCTCAGACCAACCCCCTCGTTCCTTCCTAAAGTGGCTTCCGTGTCTTACCTAAATCAGTCCATTGAGCTGCCTGTTTTCTTTCCCCACTTTTCCAACAAGGCAGAATTTAGATTTCACCAGTTGGATGTACATAGACAAGTGGCTTCCGTGTCTTACCTAAATCAGTCCATTGAGCTGCCTGTTTTCTTTCCCCACTTTTCCAACAAGGCAGAATTTAGATTTCACCAGTTGGATGTACATAGACAATTACGCTTCTATCTACACCGAACAAAAGATATCCGGAAGTCGGACCAACTTTGATCCTTTTCAGAAAGCCGAATGGAGTCCCTGGTTTCCAGGGTCACACCCCGTCTAGATGGATATCTAGTTGACACCGTCTAGATGGATATCTAGTTGACACCGTCTAGATGGATATCTAATTGACACCGTCTAGATGGATATCTAGTTGAATCTCTTTCATCTATCAAACAGGAGGTAAAGATCTGCCATTTCCGGTCAAGGCTCACTATACTCGGGCTGTTTCCACATCCACGGCCTATCAAGCCAGATTGTCAATGGATGATATATGTGCTGCAGCTACTCTGGCTTCTCCTCACACACTTGTTTCTAATTACAAATTGGACGTGGTCTTCAGGGGCAGGTCTTCCTTTGGCTCCACAGTTCTCAAGAGTATTTTCCTATGAGCCACCCAGGATGTAGGTGCTAGGGACGCTGTCCCACGGGTAAGAATGTAGGTGAGATAGGACTACATAACATCAAGAAGTTATGTACTCACCATAACGTAAGATGTATGTAGTCCATCTTGCCTCACATTCTTACTTGCCCTCCCACCTTCCCCCTGCCTGGAGGATTTGGAGGTTAGGTTGTCATCTGCAGAGTCCCCTGGCTTAGCTTATTTACATGGATGTGATGTGTGCATGGAGTACAAATGAGTTTTGCAGCAAACTAGATCTGGGGATATGGAGCAGTGCACCATGAGATACCTGCTTAACCCAGCCAATGAAAGACTTCGAGCTAGTATAATCGGCCGAGTCGGAGCCGATATTCAGCTGCGAACCCATGGGTAAGAATGTGAGGCGAGATGGACTACATACATCGAACGTTATGGTGAGTACATAACTTCTTGTTATAGCACGTACTTTTTGGATCAACCCTGCCACTGACTGCGGCTGGAGAGGGATTGTTGGGTTCAAAGCCCTTGTGTAGCATCCCTTGTGGTGTATGAGGTGTTTGCCTTGTGACCTACAGCAGTACACACTTAAATACTACAAGCATTACTATGCTCAACAATACATCACTGCAGGATAACTGTTTCCACTATATGCATTGTGTACACTTTAATTATTACAGAACAGGTACTACATACACAGACATACCAAGTGTTCTACATACCTTATTAGTTAACCGAGGTGTCGACTGTTATTTCGGTCTTATTCAGTTTGTGTTTCAATCTTCTTTGCAATGTTCTGCTGGTATATACAGATGGTTTGAATGTGTGACAAGCCATCCTTTTATAGTTAAATATCAGTAACATGTGCTATCCTGACCACCAATTGGTGTTCCAAAGTAGTTAATTACATGCACATCAGCTGTGCAGCTACTCCATTAGCCAATACCATGGCAACAGTGGTGTATAATTGAGTACTCCACTTGTGCATTGTCCCTTTGCCTTACTTTCGAGGAAGACTGCCTGGATGTGTTGTTTCTGATGCATTGCAACAGCTATATGGGGACACACACACATATTAGCTTCATGACTCCCGTGGATTGTGTGTAATGGCTAGATGTTTTGCATATGAGTACAGCTGTTATATTTCACAACATTGCTACTTATGCAGGGTTTGTTTTTACCTGATACTTCTGCAGATGTTTCAGTCTGGCAAGGATGTTTGAGCAGCTCAAGGCTGTATGGCTATGCATATAATGTTAGGTGGTTTACAGTGTGCTCACCAGACATCTTTGGTTTGGTGTAAATGTGCATCATACTGTGCTGTTAATCAGTAATTGGTAACAATTCCTGGTGTACACACAACCCTCTGAAATGGGATTAGTGCAAACAAACCCTGTAACATCAGCAGCTGTTCCATTGTATAACAGCAACTATTTCACATAGGGCCATGTTAGTGTGTCACTGACTAGGTATGTTAAGCCTTCTGCAGATGTACAGTGAGTGAATGATTTGTGATGTTATTACAGTATGTATTGTAATTGGTTTGGGTGTGGGGGAGATAGCAGATGTAGGTGTGTAGGAACTACTTTTATACATATTCAATGTGTGTGAGGGCTCCTTCCCTATTTGAACACCTATTCTTTAGTGGACTAATACTATGGTAATTGCAGGCTGATTCATTAAGGCACTGTTAAATGGTTCCTGTATAGCATGCAGGTGATGTTGGTCCTTGAATCCTTTCGGCAATATATCGGAAAGTAATAAAGTGTTGCTACATGAAAACTGTCTGTGTATTTCTATCATAGGTATTTGCAGTCATTGAAGTTGTGTTGGTGACTGACCCTCTTTGGCTAGGGTTGCCACCTTTTCAAATGGCTATAGTGGGACATTTTCAGGACACACATCAGATTTTACAGGCAGACACATACCAATGGTCAGTACAAAGGATACAACTTTACTTTTTTGCCTAAATAAAAGCTTATTCTTGTAGCAGATGTTCTTCGTGTTTCACTGTTGCAGTCATTACATTTGAGTAATCTGCTAGCAGGTTGCCCTCAGTCGGCTTGAATTCCAAAGTCTTGGGTCCTGCAGTGGTTGCTGTCTCCTCTTCCATGACGTCAGGTCGTCAGGGGTATAAAACATGCAGCTGATGCCATTTTCTTTAGTCTTTCTTGCCGCGCAGTGCCCAAAGCAGAAGCATTTCGTAAGTGCCGGTCGGCCGACTACTGAAATATTCGAGTTTGAGTTTTAGAACCGAAGTCTTCATAAAAGCTAAGTACCACATTGGGGAAACTTTTTTCTTGCTCTATTCCAATGACAGAAAAAGTTAATTGTATTACTTGTGGGAAGCAAATACCTCATAAGGAGTTCCATTTATATTGTATTCCTTGCCTAGGCCCTGATCACAATGTGCCTGGCTGTCGGTTTTGTGCTAGATTTAACCAACACACTATTAAGCGTCGGTATATTTTTGCCTCAAGGTATTTTGGAAACATTTAAATACCCAGAAATGTTGTCTGATAGCAGTCAGACTACCGGAGTACATAAAAAGTGCAAAGAAAAGGACAGAGTGACAGTCTAGGTCCAAAACCAACGAAACTTCTCGTAAGCCAGTCGCTGGTATTCAGTGAGGCGCTTTCACAGCCCCTGATACCCGCTACATTTGAGTCGCAGGCCCCTACCGACACCCATGTGGAGTCTGGCATGCCGCAAGATACACAGGGTATTGGATCCACAAATGTATCTCCCTCGGATGGCTCCAGAGCCGCTGAGCAGGCCACGTGCACAGGCCTCTATGCCTAAAAAACAGATTATCAAAATGCCTAAAAAACAGATGATCAAAATGGCTGAAGACCTTATTACCATGATCATGGGTTCCCATCCCCCTCCAGATAAGAGGCCTAGGCAAGACCCTGATTATGAATCTTCAGATCAGGTTTCTGTTTCTTCTGATTCCTCTTCTGATCAAGAATTATCTTTACCTCCCTATGAGGATTCTGATGCAGAGGATCTGCATCACCTCCTGAGGATTATTCATTTGGAGAAACCTTGCATACTTGGAGCATTTTCATTGGGAGAATTAAGATTTCTCAGAATCAAAAAAGAGGCTCTGGGATTTCCTTCTCCCTCAGCACAGGCCTTTAGCCATACCCCCTATTTTAGACATTGTGGATGATGTGTTTTCGGAGTCAAGTTTGACCCCAGATTCCTTACCTCCGGCTCCCAGCAAGCTTGACAGATATTACAGGGTCCCTGACTCTCACAAATTTTTATTTAGAAACCTTGCTGCTGATCCGGAAACTATTTCACAGGGTCCAAAGGGAGTTAAAGCCTCAACAGAAAAAAATCCTACCCCCTCTGACAGATTCAAGGGCACTGGATAGATGGGGGAAAAAAGGTTTATACATTTGCAACCTTGGCAATTAGGGCCTTAAAATGCCAGTTTCATATGCTCAAGTATCAACAACATGTTATGTTGAAACAGAAAATGATGTTGATTTCTGAATGTGCAGAAATTAAAGAATTGCAGGACTTATTGCATGCAGCTGAACAAGTTGGAAAGCATACTTTGCAATGTGGTTTTGATTCCTTCGAGGCCTCCTTCAGAGCTGCAGTTACTGGATCTGTGGTTAGGAGGCATGCCTGGCTAAAAGAGCAAAATTTGCCTAATTATGTTAAAGCTAAATTACTAGATGCAGCATTACAGTATGATACTCTGTTTGGTATTAAGGCAGAAGAGATTTTAAAGAAAATGGAAGACAAAGCTAAGTCAATGCAAGCTGTAAAAGACTTCTTACAAGTGCAGCCACCAAGATTCAGTAGACACTGGCCGACAAAAAATTGGTCCTTTCCTGTATGAGACGGAGCTCAAAGGGGCAAATCCAGATGCCCTAAGGGTTCTAGATACAAGACGCAAGATTCATACAGGTCAAAGCAATGGGGCGCTTCTACCTCCAAAGGTGGAGGAGATAAAGCACAAACATAGAGAAAACAGTCCCAATGACTTCCCTCTGCCTTCACCAAGCACTTATTTTTTGGCAGCTCCCCTAGGGGGAAAATGAGCACTTTTTGCTCAAAATTGGCAGTTGTTAACCCAGGGCAAGTGGGTGCTAAACATAGTATCGCAGGGATACAGATTCCATTTCCATACTCTGCCAATGGCAAACGGTTGGCCAGATCTGCCAAAAAATCAATGGGCAGAGGCACAGAAACAGGTTACGTCCCTCATGGATATGGGGGCCATTCAGCCAGTACCAGAACAGGAAAAAGGACAAGGATTTTACTCTACTGTTCTTGGTACCCAGAAAGGACAAGGCCTGGAGACCAATACTGGATTTATCGATTTTGAACACATACCTGGACATTCCAAAATTCAAAATGCTCACTTTGCAGCATCTTCTCCCCATGCTGGGAAAGAATGCTTGGCTGATGACAATAGACCTAAAAGAGGCATACCTGCCTGTCCCAATAAGGCAATCGTGCAGAAGATACCTCAGATTCAAGGCTGGCTTAATACATTACCAATTCTCTGCACTGCCGTTTGGCTTCTCTACTGCGCCCAAGGTCTTTACAAAGTGCCTGTCACCAGTGATTGCATTTTGCAGACAAAGAAGTATACAAATATATCCTTACTTAGACTGGTCTCATTCAAGCAGAGAACAAGGACATTCTTCTTCAACACCTGGCGTTTGTGAAAAGGCTTTCTAACATGCCTATGGTACACAATAAACGAAAAGAAATCACAACTGGTACCCTCTCAAAAGATAACATTCCTGGGTGCAAGCTTGATTACACCTGCCCAGATGGCTTACCTCATGCCAGACAAACAAAGGCAACTGACTACTTACTTCAAACTGATTGCAACAAAAACCCAGTTATCTGCAAGACAAATTCTGCAGGCTTTGGGGTTCGTGGCATCCTGCATCCTACTGATTCCATATGCAAGACTGCATATGAGGAAACTTCAGTGGTACCTAAAAAGTTTATGGAGTCAGCATTGTCACAGTCTGGAAACAATGATTCCTCTCATTCCCTGCCTACAACAGAAGTTTCTATGGTGGGCAAAGGCATGTCGCCAAAACATGGGATGGCCCTTCACTCTACCCCCTGCCAGCCAAACCTTAACAGACGCATCAGATTATGCATGGGGCTCTCACATGGCGGGAAGATGCATTCAGGGCATATGGACCCCAAAGAAAATGCATCTACATATCAACCAGAAAGAAATGCTAGCTGTTCAAAAATGCCCTGACAACCTTCAAGGACTTACTTTATCCAGGGCAACTACTGATAGCGACTGACAACACCACGGTCATGTGGTACATAAACAAGCAGGGGGGCACACACTCATACCCCCTTTGCAGATTAGCCATTACACTGTGGGACACAGCTTTGACTTGCCAAATACATCTTCAAGCTCAATTCCTGCCAGGAAAACAAAATACTCTGGCAGACGACTTGAGCAGAAACCTTATGGATCCTCACGAGTGGAAACTAGATCCACAAGTCTTCAGCATGATAAAGAAATGGGGGAGCCCAGACATAGATCTATTTGCGCCTCCCCAAAATTACCAATTGAAAAGATTCTGTACAAGGACTTATCACAGACAAGCATGGAAAGTGGACGCCCTATCCTGCAGTTGGAAAAACCTATCAGTTTACGCCTTTCCTCCTCTGCATCTTCTTCCCAAGGTCCTTCTAAAAGTCAGACAAGAGAAACCAAAGATGATGCTAATTGCCCCGGACTGGCCCCGCCAACACTGGTACCCAATCCTAAGGATCTTGTCTCAATACCCAGCTTGGACCTTACCTCAAAGACCTCAACTATTGTCCCAGCAAAACAATCTGATCCTGCACAATCAACTCCAGACACTGAACCTGGCAGCATGGCTGATCATATAGTTATACGAACAATTCAGTAAAGCTGTGATGGATGTCATTTTGGAAGCCAGAAAGCCTAGTACTAGAAAATCTTATGCTGATAAATGGAAGAAATTCTGTGCTTGG
>NC_056728.1:189756303-189901303 GCF_019279795.1 Protopterus annectens | reverse complement strand
TTGGTGAGATCTGATCATAAACTAATCTCACTGGAAATCCACATCCCCCCCACCCCAAACAAAAAGACCATAGTGAAGAACTTCTCTAAAGCAAACTTCACACTACTCAAGACTGGTGTGGTATCCTTCAAGGCCCCTGAGTCAGAGGAAACCACAACCCAAGCTGCGGAAGCCCTTACAAATGCCTTCTATGAACACCTCCAGGACTGCATGGATCAGGCAATCCCAAATAAAACCAAGACTCTTTCCACAAAGGGCAAACGTCCAGTCTGGTGGACCCCAGCCATTAACAAACTTTACAATAAGAGGAGAAAGCTATTACATGATAGAACAAAATCCATAAAAGGGAAGTCACCCTGATCATTATTAGTAAAAAATACGAGCACTCATAAAATCAACTAAGGCCAATTTTGAGAGAAAAATTGCCATGGATTCAAAGGACAATCATAAGGCCTTTTTCAGCTATGTTAGGAACCTGGGTGGAAACTCACAGATATGCTCAGAATTAGTCCAAAATGATACAAAAATCACTGAACCCACAGACATTGCCAACATACTGGCAGACAGGTTCAGTGCAAACTTCACCCCTCTCCCCTAAAGGAGAGATAACTATCCCAGTCGAGTTTAGCCTCAGGAACATTTCAAATGCAGGTGAAAGCTGCTCTCTCTAAAGCTGAAAACACAGCATCAATGGGACCGGATGGTGTCCCCGGCTGTGTGCTACACGAGCTAAATGAGGAATTAAACCCACATAAGGCAGCTGTTTAATCTCAGCCTTACCACAGGATACGTGCCCAAGGAGTGGCGTGACGGCAACTGTGGTCCCACTCCACAAAGGTGGCCTCACGGACCCTGGTAATTACCGCCCCATAAGCTTAACAAGTCTAGTCTGCAAAGCTATGGAGAGGATCATAATGGAGCTCATAAACAAAGATATAGGGGACTTGCAGACATTGGACCCGACCCAGTTTGGCTTTGTCAAGGGAAGATCATGCCTTTTGAACTTGGTCGACTTCTTGAAACAGTCACCAAGGCCATTGATGAGGGAAAGGCAGTCCATACAGCCTACCGTGACCTTGCAAAGGCTTTCGACACAATACCCCACTCTGGTATTGTAGAAAAACTTACCAGCTTAAATGTAAACCCATATGTCACAAGATGGGTTGCAAACTGGCTTAAGGACAGAACCCACAGGGTTAGAGTTGCTGGCACTGTCAGACTCCAAGCCGGTCACAAGTGGTTCCCACAGGGCTCGGTCCTTGGCCCCCTATTGTTCGGCATCTACTTCTCAGAAGTACAGGCCAACATGGGAGGACTTTGGCTGGCAAAGTTTGCAGATGACTGCAAACTGAAGCCATAGTGGAAAGTGCATCGGACACGGATATCCTTCAGAAGGGACTCACGGAAACAGATAGCTGGTGCCAGAGCCATGGCCTGAAGTTAAACGCCAAAAATGTATAGTCATACCTTCGGGAAAAACAAGGTAACCCCAAGCTACCATATAGGTGGCATTCCACTAAGCACAGAAGAGGTTATCAGGGACCTGGGGACCCAGGTTGACAGTGGCCTTTCTTTTGACACTCACATTGCTAAAGTGGTTAGAAAGACCTTCTACATTGCCCACCTGATCATGAAGGGATTCACATCCAGATCTAGTGAGGTCATTGTTCCCCTGTACTCTTCACTTATCAGACCAATGATCGAGTACAATGCCCCATTCGGGATGTATCTCACCCGACATCTGCAGCAATTGGAGAGACCCCAAAAGTTCCTCACCAAAAGGATAAAGGGACTCCAAAATCTGTCATATGCTGCCAGATTGAAGAAACTCCAGCTCTATTCAGTCGCATACCGTCTGCTCAGAGGTGACATGTGCCTGACATACAAGGCCATGTCCAACCCGGAATTAATGGACATGCTCCACCTCAAAAAATCCAAATCCACCAAAACCACTAGAGCAAGCGACTTAAACCTTAGCACGGATATAAATAGGACGTGCTGGAGGGATAGATTTATCACTCAGACTCCCTATGCTGTGGAATAAAATCCCGGTCCATGTGAGGCAGAGCACCTCGCTAACTCTGTTCAAGAGAAATCTAGACCTGTGGATGGGAGATCGTAGGTTTACCCCGGGAATCATCTCTGGGTCACTGCTGGACAGAGGCACAACAAACTAATGGGCACAGTATTTTTTCATATAAGGGGTGGCGTAAGCCACAATAATTTGGGCTAGGCTTATAAATGCCTTAGGGCAGATAGCCTAGTATAACCCTATGAACCTATGACTGTACTTTTAGTTGCTTATCCTGTTTCTTGTAACATTTAGGTATTTTAGATACAGAAATAACTATTTTATGCAACTATTACATAAAATATGGAACATAATTATGTCCTACAATCTCAGGACATTTGCCATTTGTAATTTTGGTCAGAACACAACTGCCCAAAGAGGGACTGTCCCTCGCAAAGTGGGACATGTGGTAACGTGGTAACCCTATCTTTGGCTCATGTCCATATTACATATTTGTAATAGTGTATAAGCATATACTCTCCATATCCTTTGTTCGTATAGTTTGGTCGTGGCGAAATGTGTGATTGCTATGGTCCATGTTATACTCGTATATGAAAACTTCAACCGCTGTATACGGGATACCTACGGAATCCCGAACGCACACAATTCCGACAACCACAGTACCGGGCCCAGACTCCCAAACCCCACATTACCGAACACTCAAACCCGTGAAAGTAACACAAATACACAACACACACATGCACCCACCGACACACTGCTACCCACCACATCTCTCTCAAATTTTTGCTCTCGGTATTTGATCTTGGTGTTAACCTACTAAGGACTCTAAATAACTTATGTCAGCCTCAATGTAACAGTGTCCTGTAATTTGTTTTGACTATTACTGTATATTGTAATCTTTGTCACTGCTAATGCTTGGAGCTTTTCTCCCCGGGCCTCTACTGAAAATGGACATATATCCAGTTAGACTAGTCCGGTCAGCAAATGTAAAATAAATAAAATAAAATAACCATCCTACAACTATGTATGAGCAGGTGGGCAAACCCCCCTACACTCCCTATGTGGGTGGCTGCACCCCCCACATCCCCCCTACTTTAATATTCTACCTTTGAGATCGCACAGACAAACAAAGCAAGCCCACAACCACACATTACAGTCCCCCAGAAATACACAGCACACTCAGAACACACACTTAACACACACTAAAGCCCTCAGAAACACACTTGCACACAGTAACCGACCTGAACTGCAACACCAGAAGCACTAACTAAAAGTCCCTTAACATTGAGATTTTAATACTCGCACTTCTGGTGTTTCGGTACTGTGATCTTTCGGTCTTTAAGCCTCGTGATTACGACGTCGGTATGTCAAGCATTCGGTATTTGGTAGGTATCCCGTTTATATGTACCTCCATGGTTGTGTAGATGTTGTTTACCTATCTATATATCTACATATATATGTATATCCCTATATATCGACATATATCTCTCTCCCTCTTTATATGTTTACACCTTTCATTGGGTACATGGTGGTTTGTCCTATTTCCACACAATCCTCCCTTTTGTGTTTTAACCTGTCAGACTACACAACCGCCGTTAGTACATCTCAGGTAGTGGTAGGTTATTGTGAAGATTGTGTACATGGTTGCGTGTTCTAATCCTGGCAGTGGTCATTTTACCTCTCGGGAGTAGGCACTGGTAGTGCAAGGGTGGTTAACGCACATTTCAGCGGTTGTGAGCTGCTTTGCTCATGATCTGCACGATGTTCAGCAAAGGTTAAACCTGTGTGGTGCTTATCCATGTAGTCATGCTTATGGTGTTTAGTATGTACAGTTTACTACAGCCGTTCCTCACTACTGCAAACAAATGTGTAAGTCAGTTGGTGTACATATGTATGATACCTGTTAATGTTCATATGATTGTTGAAGTCAGTGTTGCAGTGTGACCTGACAGGGTGTATTATGGATGAGAATGGTTCTTGTTTCATGTCCTTTTTACATTGTGCCCATACTCCATGTGTACCCCTCCAGTTCTCGTAATGAACATCCGACACAGGCCCTCCTTGATGCATATTCCATTAGCCAGCGGTCCTCCCCCACACCGATCTCCACATAAACAGCAAACCATTGGTGTTTGTGCGACATTATACCAGCGGTTGTACACAGTTAAACAAACTTTACATCCTACGACCTGTGCACGCAAATATGGCCACTTTTGCTAACTACTCAGTATGTATACATTTTAGTGACGTAACATCTCACTATGTGCTTGCATAACATTACATTGTCTGTTAACTGTACTCTCCAGCGCACATGGGTTTGTGTGTTCTAAATGTTTATTCTGTGGAATACTACCTATATATGCAAGCTGTGGTTAAGGTATACTATGTAACATGTAAAACATCTGACTTTATTGGGATTTGAACCATGAACTGCACAGATATTATGCAAATGCTGTAGCCATTATACTATTGACATTAGCGTTCCTTCTGCCTATTTCCTATGTCCATGAATCCTATGTCTGTCTAAGCTTGGCTACACAACAGGCGGAGCCACCCACACCCAGTGAGCTTCTCGAAATACAGACATAACACAATAATTGGGAGACTGTACATTAACATATTAACTACATTTGGCATAGCCCCTCACTGACTCACTTCAGGGGAAACCTTGATGTGTGACTGGCCAACAGTATATACACCCCTGGGATCATGTGTCCCAGAAACATACAGCCAGGGTGTGGGGAAGCCACTCCAGTGTTATAGCTGCAAGACCTTTTGGGGAAATTGAATGCTGTTGGGTTGCCATGTTAACATGCCCTTTTGAAATCACTATGTGCCCCTATCTATCACCCTACAGCACCCCAGTCTTCAACAGCTTCCAGCAACTCTGCCTGGAATCACTTTATTGGCTATGCCTGACAGAGGCTCAGTTACTTCATCAATGGTGCAGATAAAGCAACCACACTGTAGCTATGCTTCTAAATGCCCTTGGGCAGATAGCCTACAACCTATATGTGATCCTCTACAGTGCAGGCCATCTCCAACATCATGTGATTATACAGAGTTCTCTGATCACAATATACAGTGTAAAATCACCATGTAGTCAGACAATAGTTAAGTACAGTAATAGCATACAGACAACTGATACATAATCACTCCAAAAGCCTAACTTGGAAGCTAGTGGACTTGTATAGGTTTCAGGCTTTGTATTGCTTACCAGTAGGTTACCTACAGGAAAGGTGGGACACAAGCACAGATGGGAAACATGCCTGCAACAATGCCATACCAACTTGCATGTATCAGCCTAAGGCTTTGGAATGCTGGGCAAGGCTATCGGCACCCCCATGGTGCCATTTTTAGGCAGGTCTCGGAGGTGAATCTCACCTCCATGAACTGCAGAATAGTGGAGTCAGTGAGGGTTAGGCTACTCAACACCAGGGGGGGTAGTACTCACAACATGCACGCACTCACAGCACCCCTCAGTATGGACAACATCAACCTCTCTTCTTTGACTGGACCTGTATAAGGCTCCTGTGAGCACACCGGCACTACCAGACTACAACCCATAACACACATTTCATCCACTGAACATGGACTGGCACAGACATGGAGGGGGTGTATCCATATTCATCAGGGATACCTACACCACCAAGTTAGTGGGCAGCATGATACTTCTGTGATCATCCATGTGCAGCTAACATCAGCCACGACTGCAATGCAAACTGTGAGCTGCTACAGATAACCCTCCATGATCCAGGAGCACCACTACAACTATCTGGAGACAGTGGTAAACATGATAGTCCTAGCAGACACCCTGTTATTGGTCAATGTCTGCTACCCTACACTTAACTGGATAACCTACTCATGTATTCACTTCCAGGCTCAGCACTTCCTGGGATTTATCACCTCATATGGCCTGTATCAGTTGGTAGACGGACTAGCGAGAGGTGAAACGTACTAGATGTGTTGATCACCGACATGTGCAACAGGTGCACTACAGCAGAGTTAAACTGGTCACTGTGTAGATCTGACCATGAACTATTCACTGATGATTTCGACTCCCAACCATCTCCTCCACCCAAGGGACACACACAGTGAATACCTTTCCTACAGCTAAATTCACAGTACTATTGACAGAGGTGGGAAGGTTCACAGCCCCCACACTCAGGGATGACGCTGCTCAAGATACAGACAGAATTACAAATGCACTCTGTAGCACCTACAAAGATGTATGGGTCATGCTATCAATGGTAAACCAGGACTCGCTACTCCTACACAAGGACACCAGGACTCGCTACTTCTACACAAGGACATCACTCTGCTGAACCCCTGCAATATACAGGCCACACAACTGAAGTAGGACAGTAGTCCAGAACAAAAGCAAATCCCAAGACATGCAGACATCCGTGACCAGTATTAGCAAGACACTTGTGTTACTCATGTAATAATCCAAGGCTGACATCAACAGAAAAACAGGCATGGATTCGGAAGATGACCACTAAGGCTTCTTTGGCTATGTCAAGGATCTAAGCAGTAACACACAGATTTGCACTGTGCTGGTGCAATATTGCACTGAATATACTGACCCTACTGATATCACCAACAGACCTGATAATACATTCGGTGCAAGCTTTGCCCCCTACAGGGACCACAACATTACCCAAAACGTACAGTATCCCAGACATCTAAGACATACAGGTGGTAGTGGCCCTTTCCAACGGCATGACAGAGCATCAGTGGAGGTAGATGGGGTCCCAGACTGCATCCTGCAGACACTAAAAGACAGAAGTGACCCCCCGCCTAATACAACAATTCAACATCAGCCTCTACACAGGCTACATGCCCATTCAGTGGTGCATGGCAACAGCTGTTCCACTCCACCAAGGTGGTGACAACTGACCATGGTAACTACCACCCCATAAGCCTGAGTAGCCTGATCTGCACGGCTATGGAGCATATCCTCATGGCACTCCTTAACATAGACAGTGGTAACCTCCAGACACTTGACCCAACCCAGGTCAGCTTGATTGAGTGCAGATCATGCCTACTGAACCTGTTTGACATCTTAGTCACTTAGTGTTTAGGTGTGGGGTGTGGTAGTTCACACATACTACCTGGACCTCGCCAAGCATTTTGACACCATTCCCCACTCTGGTATTATTTCTACACTCACCAGCCAGTACATACACCTACACTCACCAGCCAGTACATACACCCATACATCACAGGTGTGTTTGCCAACAGGCTTGCACACCGATCCCACATGGTAAGCCTTGTAGCCTCCAGGTCCAGTCACAACTGGTGTCCACAGGACTCAGTCCTGCAACCCCTACTGTTAGCCCGTACCTCTGAGAAGTATATGGCAAACGTGGGTGGACTACAGCAGACCATGTTTGGAGATTACTGCAAACTGGGAGCCATAACTGACAATCATATCTGCGAGGTAGTTAGGACATCTGTCTATGTAGGCCATCTGATTACTTAAGGGTTCGCATCTAAACGGACTGTGGTTATTGTGCCCCTTTACTCATCACTCATCAATCCCATCATTGAGTATGATGACCTCAGAAGATGCATCCAACAGCTGGAAGGGCCACGAACGTACCTCGCCAAGAGGAATAATGCCTTCAGATGTGTGTCTTATGCTGCCATACTGCATAAACTCTTGCATTACTCAGTGGCATCTCATTTACTCAGAGATGATATTTGCTGGCCAACAAAACCGTGTCCAAGTCAGGCTTAATGGATAAGCTCCACCTATGGGGATCCATGTCACAGTGAGCCACACACTGTAATGAGCTACACCTTGCCACAACCATAACTGGAAGATGCTGAAGTGACAGATTCCTGTCACGGGTACTCCCCATGCTTTGGAACTACATCCCTGATTACATTATACGGAGCCTCTCCCTAACACTCCAGGGACTCCTTGCAGAGTGGGTGGGTAACAGTGGATACACCCCAGGGATCCCGCAGTTGGCTCTGCTGCACAGAGGGACGGTTAGTTAATCAATAGGAAGGTGACAGCAGACACATTTTGGCTAGGCTTATGAATGGCCTCGGGCAGTTAGGCAAGTACCTACCGATGAACCTATACATACAGTATCGACACATGCTGAATGCTGATAGCTTAATTTACTGTTCAGGTATTGACTTGCCTTGTGCCAATGGCAGTTGTGTGTACAATAGTTGAGGGCTGCCTATGTAGGATGCACACAATAGACCACCTATACATGACAATTGACAGGTGGTCGTGTGTGTGTGTGTGTGCCATCCGTGTTTACTGTATGTGCAGGTGGAGAAGGGTATCAGTCCGTAGGTGCCTACACTGTCAGTGTGTGTGCTATACGTTCCCTCTTTGCCAAGGCATGGGTATACTGGGCACACCTCCGTCTGCTTACTGGGGCTGGCACAGGGTGTTCATGTTCTGAGTCCCTCTGTACCTGTGGGGCCCTTGGTAATGGTGGTGGGCTGTGAGGGCTTTCACCATTCTGTCCCTGCTGCAGCTGTTTCCCCAGGATCATATTGTGTAGCATGGCACATAATATGAAGATGTGGGCACATGCCTGGAGAGTACTGCAAGGCTCCACCAGATATGTCCAAGCAACAGAACTGTGATTTCAGCATCCCAAACACACGCTGTGTGATGATTCTGGTTTCTGCATGTGCCTCATTATGGCGTTCTTGCATGAGGGTGTGTGCATTTCTGATGGGAGTCATCATCCACAGTTCCAGTGCATAGCCAGCATCCCCCACCAGTTGTCCATATGGGATGCCCCTCCTGGCAAATACCTGATACAGCTGTGAGGCATGCCAATTGTGGAAGTCGTGATAGCTTCAAGGGCTGCTAGCACACACATCCATGATAATGCCCTGGGCATTGCACACAACCTGGCAGTTGATGGAGGGATATCCCTTGCGGGTTATGTAGCGCCTACCCTGCTCACCGGGTGGTGACTTGGTGTGTATGTGCGTGTAGTCTATTGCACCCAGTGCCTCCGGGTAGTTTGCCACATGGTGGCAGAGACTCGTATTGCTGGCCAACTCCTCCTGCATTCGGGGGAAGTATATGTGCTCATTGGCATGTGGTAACATGACATCCAGGAACTGGTGGAGTACCCTGGATGCTGTTGCCTGTCAGATCCCCATGATATCCTCAGTTGGCCTTTGAAAGGTACCGGTGGCTAGTATTCTCAAGCTTACACACACCTTCGTGTCCACTGGGATGGGTTCCCCTCTGTTATTTCTAGCTCTGAGGCGTGGCCGGCACAGCTCTACAAATTGCTGTATGGTGTCCCTGTCCACCCTGTAATGCTCTGTCTCCAGATCATGCAGCCCCTGACAGGTTACCCTGGGTCTAAACACTCTTCTCCTCCTCTGGTGCCTGAGATGGTTGTCAGCATCATCCTCCACACCACCTTCAGTCTCCAACACATGCTGGTGAATCAAAGCTATGGCAGCCTCTAACATGTACATATTAAAAGTTCCCCGTCTGTATACACCAGTGGTGCAGTGCGTCTGGAAATACACAAGTGTGTGTGAGGTGCTTTCACACTTTATACTATTGTGCTATGGATGCTGCTGGTCTAATTGGGTGTGTATGTGCAATTCCAGCTGCAGGGTATCTTAATTATGGGTTTCACAGCAGGTACTTCTATTGTGGGACCTTTGGTGTTGAATTATGCTTGGCTGCTGTGATTCATCTATTGCCCTTTTACTTCATTTTTCAACCCGATTTCCCCTCCCCATTTTCAGGCATGCATCCAGCTGCCGACTTTCTTGTTTTGTACTTTTCCCAACCCAGGATTGTGTAGTGAAATGTGTTAAGTAGCTGATCTGCTGCAAGTTTGCTTTGTTCTGCTGTGACAGTTCTCTTTTCTTTGCAGTACGGTGACTCCCCTTTCCTGTTCTGCAGGTAGCTGCTAGCAGCCTTGTTAGCTGTTGTCAATGGTCCACTGTGGGTTCCTAGGTGTTAATTACTCATTTGTACTCCAGTTACCATGCTGCAACATTTCCTTATTTTCTTCCCATATCCTTCCTGTTTCAGCTCTGGTGCGCGCTGCGCACAGCCATTTATCGGGTTTCCAGCATTTTTTTCATCCACGTTCACATGCACATTCGGTTACCTTGTGTGCTCTTAGCTAAGCAAAGCTATGGCTACTTCAACACACACCTATCCTGTGGCTTTGCTTAGCAACAGGCAAACCGGATTAGCAGTACTCCAATGTACTTACCGCTAAGGTGGCGCACCTCTCTTTTGATGTCATCTTTATCTCCAGGCCACACCACCGTGTTGTACCGCTACGCTGTGAGGTACATCCTTACGCCGGCGGGGATTTTGTGATTCAGTATTACTTGTCTCATTTGCATGGCATTGACTACTAATTCCTAGTTACCGTGCAGAATACTGTCAAAGCCCCTTTGCAACCCTTGCGCCGTGGTGTGGTGTAGCATAGTATGCGTGCCATTGACTATTATGGGGAATTCATGAAATGTGTTGCATTGCAATTTTATTACATATAAATATATTTTCATTGTGATCCCGTTTGCGCACTGATGCACTGTGATTTTGCTTCGCGTTAATATGGGCATGACATTAAATGTTCTTTTTTTAATATGTTGTGCATGTTTTTTTATGCCAATGGCTATATATTTTGCCATTGGCATATATTAACAGTATAATGTGAGTTTGGTCCGCTGTCATGGCTTCGATTTAATGTTTGAAAAATGTAAAATATTTTTTTTCAGTTTACATTTCTGCATGCTTACACTACGCCTGCACCACTTCCTGAATTGCTATATACCTTCATTTGCATGCTGTGCTGCTGCGCGTGGTGTAATTAGCATACATGCGCCAGGAGCTGTGCGGCTGTGGCGTACACAGGTAGTGCACGTGGAAACAGCTCATACCTGAATTGTTCGGCGGCCATATTTGGTGTTAGATCGCCTACGCTACGCCTGGTGCAAGCTTCATGAATCCCGGGGCTTGTCTTTTTTTTGTTTTTGTTTTTTCCTCCTCTAGAATTATGCTGAAACTTTTGTGGGGGACTAAGAGTTCTGCAGAATGTACCGTTTATTTTAATGAATGCTAATGCAATCCCTAATATCTTCTAAGTTTATCATAGCAATGTTTATAACTATCAGGTTACACCTTTGTTCTGCAGTTATTTTTGGCCTTGGAATTATGCTGAGCGATTAGGTGTTTGGTAGGTGGTGTTTGGTAGGTGCTGCAAGAATGTTGCACAATGTCCAGATGCTTGTTCGCTTTTGTCTGGTCATCAAAAATGTGGGGTCACACAATGCATGCTACTGCAAAATCTTATTCTAGCATCATTATTGGGTCACAAGCCCAGTATTTTAAATTCTTAATGTGCAGTCTTACTGTAGTGCTGTCTTCATCACGTATAGGTGTCAATGTCCTGTGTGCGAGAGTCTGTGTAGCTGTCTGTCTTGTCTCTGTCCTGTATGAGGGAGTTTGTGTGGGTGTCTTGGTGTACGTTTGTGGGACTGGCTACCTTGATGCAGTACAGAGACTTGTCATAATGTAACAACATTTCTACTAAATGCCAGTGTGTGTGTGTACATCTGTGAGTGGCTACCTTGTTGTGGTACAGAGGCTTGTCATCATGTAAGATTGGTACTAAAGTTTATTTTTTTTTAATTTACATTTGTTGCCCAGGAAAGTCCAACTAAGACGGAGCCTATTTTCAGTGGAGGCCAGGGGAGAAATGCTCCAGAAGCATGTCTTTGGAGTGTTGGAGGAAACCCACGCAAATACAGCCATGCAGACTCCTCACAGAAGGCACACCACCTGAGAATTGAACCGGAGAACCTCTTGCTGCGGGGAGACTATGTTAACTGCTGCACCATTGCACTGCCCCAGTCCATCTGTGTGTATGTATGTGCACCATTGTGAGTGGCCACCTTACTGTGGTTGAGGGGCTTGTCATAATGTAACATTGGTAGTAAATGCCAGCCTGTGTGTGTGTGTTTCTGTGAGTGGCCACCTTGCACAGGGGCTTGTCATAATGTAACATTGGTACTAAATACCAGTCAGTGTGTATCTTGACATTTCAAGTCTTTTTAATGGTCTGAATGTGGTAACACTGTACAGTCATCATTAAATGGTGTTGCAGCATTTCAAGTCTTTTTAATGGTCTGAATGTAGTAACACTGTACAGTCATCATTAAATGGTGCTGCAGCATTTCAAGTCTGTTTAATGGTCTGAATGTAGTAACACTGTACAGTCATCATTAAATAGCGTTGCAGCATTTCAAGTCTGTTTAATGGTCTGAATGTAGTAACACACTGTACAGGCATCATTAAATGGTGCTGCAGCATTTCAAGTCTGTTTAATGGTCTGAATGTAGTAACACTGTACAGTCATCATTAAATGGTGCTGCCACATTTCAAGTCTGTTTAATGGTCTGAATGTAGTAAAACTGTACAGGCGCCATTAAATGGTGCTGCAGCATTTCAAGTCTGTTTAATGGTCTGAATGTAGTAACACTGTACAGCCATCATTAAATGGTGCTGTAGGAGCTTGACGGGGAAGAGGGTTGTGACGGCAATGAGGTAACACTATTTATATTCTCCCGGGTAGGGCCCCCAACTTGAAACTTGCTGGGGCCCCCAAAATGCTAGCAGTGGCCCTGAGCATATGCAAGTAAGAGTACCATTTTGAGTGAGCACCCAGAGTGAGAGGATGTATGTATGTAGTCAGTCAGTTAGTTTGTTTAATTTCAGTGTTGCTGCTACCCATCCTAATGCGTTTGTATTCAATAAATGTCTTAAATGAGCACCCAAGCCTCAATGTCTTCTTAATGCACATAAAAAGAGCAACATGGTGTCAAAATGGGATCCAGGTTCATAGCCATGAGGCAGCCAGTTAAAGTTGGAGGAATATATAGGAATGGATCATCCCTGCTGCTCAAATGATTCACAAAATAGGTCAGAAAGAAATTCCGGGTACTAAAACTCACTTAAATGATTTCTTTCACTAAAAATATAAAACGAAGTACTCAGAACACTCAAAATGAATTTCTTATTAAATGAAATGTCTGAAACTGTGACAAATTGATAAAAAAAATTCAAAATAATAATGAAAATGTTTGAAACAATATCCAAATTGCATAAAATATACACAAAAAGGGAAAACATCCATATTTTTCACTGTCCTACTTTTTTGCATTAAGTAAAGCTATTCAAAGTATGCAAAGTGCTTGCAAGTGTGTGCAGTATTACAGTGAAGTTATTTCACAAAGTACAGTTATTTCAAAGTATATTTCACAGAGTACAGTCTTTCAAAGAGTTTATTGTGCATTTGTATATTATTATAAGTACCTGGTGTGTGTGCATGCCTGCACATTACTACAAGGGCCAGTACTGCATTGCGTTTTACTATAATTTGTGGACATGGCAGGATTTTGCAGACTAGCAGCATTTTTGTTTGATAACAATATTGCAGGAAATTGGAGAGTGTTAAAGCAGGAATATTATATTTTCGTACAGACTGCTTTTTCTGACAGACGCATATACAAATGCATTTATTCTTAATTTAGCTGGTTCAGATGCCATTGAAAGAAAGCATTCATTTGTGTATGCACCTGCTGTGTATGGAAGGGAGGGGGAAGACCACCATATTGTGGTACCAGCTGAACCACAGGAAGACCCAGAGTGCTTAAAATGTAAATTTAGAGAAATGTGTAATCCCCAAATGAATATTACAGTGGAAAGTCCCTTATTTTATATAAGGGATCAAAAGTCTGGTAAAACTTTTGCAGCATATATAACTGACTTGAGGACTAAGGCTAAAACATGCAGATTTGGTGATTTTAAGGGATGAGATGGTGAAAGACAGGCTTGTATGTGATATTAATAATGACAAGGTGAGAGATTTTGTTTTGAGACAGTGATTTAACTTTAAATAAGGTAATTGAGATTTGTTAGCTATACGAGCTTACAGAAAAGCACACAAATATGCTTACAATTGAGAAATGCATGCCTTCAGTGCCTTCCAAAACTAAGGTTGATAGTATGCAACACATGTTTAAAAGAAGTAGGCCCCTGCACATGGCAGCTACTGCAGGACTTTTACCAGTCCCTGGGAAAGAGTCTTTCTTTCCAGCAAATTCCAGGACATGCTCAGTGAAGCATAACAGTGAGTCCAAGTCGAAGCATGTACCCCCACCCAGGTTCATAGTCATAGCTTCGTAGTGTTTTGTGTAGAGAGAATTTAAGCTCTAGGGTACTTGCATGTGTTTAGTGATACTGTACAATAGCCTTAAAAGTTCTGATCACACTTACTAATGGGATTACTACCATATAGCCTGGGCAGAGTAGGAGCATACCTAGTGAACCTGTGCCAGCCATCTCCAGGAGTGAGTGTGTGTGTGCCAGCTACATGGGCAGGGACATGAAGCACTGGTTGGACAGAGGGAGTGCTGGGAGGACTTGGCTTAGAACCCTGGCTAAGGACTCCACTCTATAGCTGTGCCAGTAGGGAGTCTTATTGGGGATCTGGAGAGAAAGGGAGAAACCAGCCCCAAACAGACTGTGATCTCTGTGTGCTCTTAAGGGAAATTTTACTTTACCGTGCATGTACTTGTTATCCTTCCCAATCTGCATGCCCCTCACTGGTGCTAGTGGTGAGGATTAAGGCTCCTTGATTACAGGGCCAGTGCACAGGAGTTACACAACCCACACAATTTGTCCAGCTTATTTCTGGCTTTGTCCAAACTTCTTGCACTGACAGGTTGACTGGTATGAAGAAGTCCTTATTAGCGAATGGTAGTTCTTTTCGTTACAAATGCTACTTGACTTGGGGCACCACCTGTTTACTAGGTGGTGTGACTAATGTCTTTGTCTTACTCAAATTCTTTCTGATTACCCAGAATACTTTGCTGCTATATGCTAATATGCATTTTTTACATTCTGAAGAAAGTGCAAGTACTGTAACAACTATTTGGTGTTGGTTATAGCCTCCTTACCATACAGAATACCAAATTATACAGGGTGCAAGAAGTGTGTTGCTTTTGCATTTCATTCTGATAAGGATATTTCCTCTGAAAATTTTCTGAGCTGACAACTCCTGCAATTATATAATGAAATACCAACCCCATGACCCCCAATTGCCTGAATTGTGTAGATTGCTATATTACCATGCTAACTCGATATATCAGCAGATGGGTCTTAACAAAGACAAGTTATCAACTAAGGCTTGCAAGTGGAATACCTTACAGTGAAAAATAACAAATGATGACGGCGATGATGATGTAATGAAACCAACAAATGATGACTGCGATGATGTAATGAAACCACAGTGTGAGTAAGAAGCTATTCTAAAGCCATTTTTATTTTTTGTTTATCCAGACTACTTTGCAGTTGTATGCAAATCATCATTCTCTTCCTCCAGTGACATGCAAGATTTTAAAAGTCTATGCCTGATTTGGTAAAGTGGGGCTCCATATGCTTCATTCCAATATGAGGTTCCGGATTAAAATTCCACAACACTTCAGAGTTCGTGGTGGCAATGCACGCTAATGTATAACCCCAAAGGTCCTGGGTAACCCAATGAAATGAATGAACTGTTTCAGAATTATTAAAGGCCTGCCTGAAAGAGGCAAAAGATCCTGCAGGCAGTATATTTCAGGAAGTCACACCGCTTGCAGAACATTATTGGGTCACCACCTGTTTTCCTTTGTGACAGATAGTCCATCTCTGAGCAGTTGTGTCCTGACAACATCCCAGGCTGCCTTCTACACGAACTACAGAATGAACTGGCACCCCACCTAAGTACCATGTTCAAGCATAGCCTCACCTCAGGCTTTGTGCCCATTGAATGGCGCACCGCGACGGTTATCCCACTCCACAAAGGGGGGGCCACAACTGAACCCCATTAGCCTGATGAGCCTAGTCTGCAAGGCCATGGAACGTATCCTCATGGAACTCGTAAACAAAAACATTAGAGATCTCCAAACTCTGGACCCCACACAGTTCGGGTTTGTAAAAGGCAGATCATGTCTCCTAAACCTGATAGAATTCTTTGAAGTAGTCACCAAAGCCATAGATGAGGGTAATGTGGCTCACACAGCCTATCTAGATCTCGCCAAGGCGTTCAACACCATCCCCCACTCTGGAATTATAGATAAACTCACTAAACTAGGTATAAACCCCAATGTCCCAAGATGGGTTGCCAACTGGCTTACTGACAGAACCCACACTGTGAAAGTAGCGGACTCCAAATCAGACTTCAGACAAGTGACAAGAGGAGTACCATAGGGTTCAGTCCTGGGTCCTCTCCTGTTAGCTTGTACTTCAGAGAAGTAGATACCAAACACAGAAGGTCTTTGGCTAACTAAATTCGCAGATGACTGTGAACTAGGAGCCATAATCGAAACTCCAACTATGTGGACATCCTACAAAAGGGCCTCACTGACATATGCCTGGTGTCAAAGCCATGGTCTCAAGCTCAATGCCAAAAAGTGCATCGTCATGCCCTTTGGTATAAACTCTGTACCCATGAACTACCACAAGGCGACAGTCTACTTAACGCACAACGTGTGATTAGAGACCTTGGGACACAGATGGACAGTAGTCCCTACTTTGATAATCACATCGCCACAGTGGTCAGGAAATCCTTCTGTTTGGCACACCTAATCACAAAAGGTTTCTCATCCAGAAAAAAGGTCATTGTTCCCCTCTACTCATCACTCATTAGACTCATTATAGAGTACAACACCCCTTTTGGTATGTACCTTACAAGACATCGACAGCAACTGGAAAGGCCGCAAAAATACCTCACAAAGAGGATTACTGGCCTCAAACAGATGGCTTACGCAGACCGACTCAAAAACTCCAGCTTTACTCCGTCGCATATCGCCTACTCACAGGAGATCTCTGCCTAACATACAAAGCTATGTTGGACCCAGAACTGTTGGACATGCTCCACTTAAAGAAATCCCAATCCCTCTGAGCTACACGCTCTAGGGACCTAAATCTTGTCACCACAATAAATCGAACATGCTGGAGGGATAGATTCCTGTCCCAGAGACTTCCCATACTCTGGAACAGACTACCTATCTATGTCAAACAGAGCTCCTCATTAGCACTCTTCAAGAAAAATCTTGATGATTGGGTGGGTAATAGGAAATTCACCCCGGGGATCACTTCTGTGGTTCTGATTGACAGGGGCACAGGAAAATAATTTTCTTGGGTGGCGAAAGCCAGCGTACCATTTTCGCTAGGCTTGTATAGGCCTTGGGGCCAATAGCCTAGTACCTACATATGAACCTTTCGAAAAACAAGAAATATTTGTTGTCCTAAAGGACATTTCTATTTTTAAAGTTTTATTTAATAGTTGCATAAAACTGTTATTTGTATCTGAAACGCCTAAATGTTGTACAAAATAGCATAAGCAATTCAAATGTAAGAATAGTCTTTTATTTGGGCAAAAAGTGGAGTACTTTACATTTGTTATGGGTATGTTTTGTCTGGCAAAATCTCGCATTTCTACAAAAAAAAAGTCCCACTTTGGGTATTTGAATAGGTGGCATCCCTACAGAACCAGTCCACATTAAACCACCTTAAATATTTTTTTTTTTTTTTTTTAATGCCACTACATATATTTTACTAACCTAATATAGTTGCATTTTTACACTAGCTGTTCTCATATCCAGTCTCTCTTGCATTCTTTATTTATGTGACTGAATAAACATAATTGAGTAAACAGTATTCTTACTTATGAGAATATACAGAGTTACTAGCGTTGTTGCCTCACAGCAAGAGGTTCTCCCGTTCGATTCTCTGCTTGGGTTGGGATTACCTTCTGTGTGGAGTCTGCATGTCCTCCCTGCACTCGAGTGGGCGTTCGAAAGACATGCGTTGAATGGGCGTGCCTTCGTTGAAGGTTGGGCGTCGGGCTAGCAACTTGACACCATAAAAATCAACTGCCAATAATTAGCGGACCAGAGTTCTGCTGTGGCGACCCCTAACTGGGAAAAGCCGAAAGACAAACAACAACAACTAAAAATCTAACACACTGGATGTATTTTCTTGCATTGTATGTATATATATATATATATATATATATATATATATATATATATATATATATATAGATTGATAGATATGTATATATGTGTATGGTATGTATGTATGTATATATATATATATATATATATATATATATATATATATATATATATATATATATATATATATATATATTGCATTTTTCTTTGTATAACTTCAATTTGTATTCTGTGAAAACTTATTGACTGTCAGACTTATGCTGATGTCATGTAAAAATGTCTGTAAATGTATAGAGCTTTTCTCCCCGGGCCTCCACTGAAAATGGGTCATCTGACCCAGTGGACTTTCCCGATCAACAAATGTCAATAGATAACATACAGGTGGGCTGTGCTACTAGACGGTGGGCACTGGCATACCTTTCAATTTCTTACACAAGAAATCTGGCCAAAGCCTAGAAGAATGGGGGGACAAAGGCCAAAGAATAGTGTTCGATTTTAGATATTGCTCTTGTAATCTCAGAGCTTTGCTAGAGTAACAAGATTTGTATTGGGATACATTTTCTGAAGTACATAAAATCTGAAACTCAAATGGGCCTTTCTTTAGTGACTTCATTCCTCAGTGATTTGCCAGAAAACCACAAATTTTATGAGGAACAGATAAAATATGAGGCAAAAATTTGGACATTAAGCCAATATCTGGACAGTTGAGAGGTATGTCAGGTCAGCAGCAGGAAATCGATTGCCTGCATGGTTCATAGGTGTGGGTGTGTATTTAGTATATTATCCCTGGTTTACAGTGGGAATGTAGCAAAGATGTCGCTTTACTCCAGCTGGTGAAGCAAAATTTGGAAAACAGTAATGCAGCATACTCTTCCCACTATTTGTACACTGACAAAGCGTACATGCTTACCTTGTTAGCTATCATGCTTTCTGCCATGTAATACAGGTGTGACTGCAGTGCAACACACCTTCAGAGACTTACAGCTTCATCTATATGTCAGCAGTAGTAGAGCAAGCAAACTCGGTGCCTGCAGAACAAGGTGCAGACATATACAGGTGGTGCTGTGGCACCAGCCAGTTTAGGCCACAGTCGAGATCAGTGTATGTAAGGAATGGATAATGAGGTTTATCATCAGTGAATGCTTTATAAACTCATTACTTGCCTCTTGTGTAGTAGGTCTACAAGCTAATCGGTGCTTCAGTGTTGCAAGGAGAGATGTATGGCCTCCTATCCCACTCTGAGCATGATGTCCTAGTCCATGGCGGAGTTGTAATTAAGACTGAGAGTGTTGCTAAGTAGTGGAGAATATTCGCTGTACTACCTCAGTTATTTTGGAATCCCCTCTGTGGGTACCATCCTTTACGCTGGCTGGCTACTTGTCAACAGAAAATAAAGACCTAACATTGAGATAAATACAGAATACGTGAACTGTACTGTGGGTTATGTCTCTTTGTATCTGACTTATGTAACTATATAATCTAGAACATTTTTGGCATCTATATGGCTGTCGCTATTTTGGCAGCAACGTGCCTTCTCACATTATATAATTTTCATTTGTTTTTGCAGCTATATTATCTCCTTTTAATTGGTCATTTTTTAAGTGTGGTACCTATACAAGTTGTTCTTTGTGTTTCACTGTTGCAGTCATTACATTTGGGTAATCTGCTGGCAGGTTGCCCTCAGTCGGCCTGAATTCCAAAGTGTTGGGTCCTGCGTCGGTTGCTTTCTCCTCTTCCATGACATCAGGTTGTCGGGGGTATAAAACAAGCAGCCAACGCCATTTTCTTTAGTCTTTCTTGCCGAGCGGTGCCCGAAGCAGAAGCGGTTTGCAAGTGCCGGTCGGCAGACTCCTGAAATTTTCGTGTTCGAGTTTCAGAACCGAAGTCTTCACTAAAGCGAAGTACCCTGTTGGGGAAACTTTTTTCTTGCTCCATTCCGATGTCAGAAAAAGTTAATAATTGTATTACTTGTGGGAAGCAAATACCTCATAAGGATTTCCATTTATACTGTATACTTTGCCTAGGCCCTGATCACAACGTGTCTGGCTGTCGGTTTTGTGCTAGATTTAACCAACGCACTGTTAAGCGTCGGTATATTTTTGCCTCAGAATATTTTGGAAACAGATTTAACTACCCTGAAATGTCATCGGATAGCAATCCGACTACCGGAGTACACAAAAAATGCAAAGAAAAGGACAGAGACAGACTGTCGAGGTCCAAAACCGACGACAAAGCTTCTTCTAAGCCAGTCACCAGTACTCAATGAGGTGCTTTCGCAGCCCCTGATACCTGTTACTTTAAAGTTGCAGGCCCCTACCGAGACCCATGTGGAATCCGGCGTATTGTACCCATGGATTTCTCTCCCTCGGATGGGTCCAGAGCCGCTGAGCAGACATCGGCTTCTGAGGGGTGTATTCAGGCCTCAACATTTTTATATAAAACCGACAGCTGCAAATCCAAAGACAAAAGCAGCTTCTAAAACTAAAAAAACGACTCAAGAGCCATGTGCACAGGCCGCTATGCCTAAAAATAGATGATCAAAATGGCTGAAGACCTAATTACCTTGATCAGGGGTTACCAACCCCCTTATGATAAGAGGCCTAGGCAAGACACTGATTATGAATCTTCAGATCAGGTTTCTGTTTCTTCTGATTCCTCTTTTGATCAGGAATTATCTATCCCTCTGTATGAGGATTCTGATGCAGAGGAATCTATCCCATCTGCATCACCTTCTGAAGATTATTCATTTGGAGAAGCCTTGCATACTTTGAGGAAGCATTTTCACTGGGAGTGTCAAGATTTCTCAATCAAAAAAGAGGCTCAGGGATTTCCTCCTCCTCCCTCAGCACAGGCAGTTAGCCATACCCCCTGTTTTAGAAATTGTGGATGATGTGTTTTCGGAGTCAAGCTTGACTCCTGACTCCTTACCTCCGGCTCCCAGCAAGCCTGGCAGATATTACAGGGTCCATGGCTCTCACAAATTTTTATTTACATATCCTGCTGCTGACCCTGAAACTATTTCACAGGGTCCAAAGGGAGTTAAGGCCTCAACAGCAAAAAATCTTACCCCCTCTGACAGAGATTCAAAGGCACTGGATAGATGGGGAAAGAAAGTTGTTATAGATGTGCAACCTTGGCAATTAGGGCCTTAAACTGCCAGTTTCATATGCTCAAGTATCAACAACATGTTATGTTGAAACAGAAAAGTATGTTGATTTCTGAATGTGCAGAAATTAAAGAATTGCAGGACTTATTGCATGCAGCTGAACAAGTTGGAAAGCATACTTTGCAATGTGGTTTTGATTCCTTCGAGGCCTCCTGCAGAGCCACAGTTACTGGATCTGTGGTTAGGAGGCATGCCTGGCTAAAAGAGCAAAATTTGCCTGATCATGTTAAAGCTAAATTACTGGATGCACCTTTACAGCATGATACTCTGGTATTAAGGCAGAAGAGGTTTTAAAGAAAATGGAAGACAAAGCTAAGTCTATGTAAACTGTAAAAGACTTCTTACAGGTGCAGCCACCAAGATTCAGTAGACACTGGCCTACAAAAAATTGGTCCTTTCCTGTATCCGACAGAGCTCAAAGGGGCAAATCCAGACACCCTAAAGGTTCTAGATACCAGGCGCAAGATTCCTACAGGTCAAAGCAATGGGGTGCTTCCACCTCCAAATCTGGAGGAGATAAAGTGCAACCCTATAGAAAACAGTCCCAATGACTTCCCTCTGCCATCACCAAGCACTTTTCTTTTGGCAGCACCCTTAGCGGGAAAATTAGCACTTTTTGCTCAGAATTGGCAGTTTAATAACCCAGGACAAGTGGGTGCTAAACATAGTATCACAGGGATACAGATTCCATTTCCATACTCTGCCAATGGCAAACGGTTGGCCAGATCTGCCAAAAAATCAATGGGCAGAGGCACAGAAATAGGTTACGTCCCTCATGGATATGGGGGCCATTCAGCCAGTACCAGAACAGGAAAAAGGACAAGGATTTTACTCAAGACTGTTCTTGGTACCCAGAAAGGACAAGGCCTGGAGACCAATACTGGATTTATCAATCTTGAACACATTCCTGGACATTCCAAAATTCAAAATGTTAACTTTGCAGCAGCTTCTGCCCATGCTGGGCAGGAATGCTTGGCTGGTGGCATTAGACCTAAAAGAGGCATACCTGCATGTCCCAATAAGAAAATCATATAGAAGATACCTCCGTTTCAAGGCTGGCTTAATGCATTACCAATTCTCTGCACTGCCCTTTGGCTTATCTACTGCACCCAGGGTCTTTAAAAAGTGCCTGGCACCAGTAATTGCTTTTTGCAGACAAAGAAGTATACAAATATATCCTTACTTGGACGACTGTCTCATTCAAGCAGAGAGCAAAGACATTCTTCTTCAGCACCTGGCGTTTGTGAAAAGGCTTCTAACATGCCTATGGTACACACTAAACAAAAATAAATCACAACTGGTACCCTCAAAAGAGAACATTCCTGGGTGCAAGCTTGAATACAACTGCCCAGATAGCTTTCCTCATGCCAGACTTAGGCAACTGACTACTTACTTCAAACCGATGGCAACAAAAACCCAGTTATCTGCAAGACAAACTCTGAACGCTTTGGGGTTCATGGTATCCTGCATCCTACTGATTTCATATGCAAGACTGTATATGAGGAAACTTCAGTGGTACCTAAAAAGTTTATGGAGTCAACATGGTCACAGTCTGGAAACAATGAATGTTAAGTTGTCTATCTCGCCTTCATTCTTGCTGGATGGGTTCGGAGCCGACCTCGGCTCCGACTCGGCCACTCTAAAAGCTCGAGAGTTGGTTCCACCGGCTCGAGGCTCCCCTTATATCCCACAATGCTAGGCGAGAGTTACCCCAGATCTCGTTTGCCGCTACAGCTTCGAGGTTGGTTTTTCTACCGGTTCTTGGTGAGTAATATTTCTTGTTGAAATTAGTCTTTAAAAACCCCTTTAATTTATATACATTTACTTAATTCCCTTAGTTTAGAAAAAATTTTATCCCCTTCTAAAAAAATTTCCGTTTTTTTCCCTCAAGAACCTTAGGTTCTTCCCTTGGGCCTACAGGCCTTTCCTTCCCTAGTGGAGTGTGTGTGTATTATTTTATTTTAAAATCCTAGTTACTGGTTTTATTATAATTTAACTTGACAGGGTGTAACTAGTGTGTTTGTGTGTGTGTTTGTGTACACCTGTTCAAAAAAAAAAAATGTCTAAAGAAGCAAAGGTCTCCGGATTCAAGAAGTGTGATGTGTGCTGTCAGAAAATGTCTCTGACAGACGCTCACACTTCTTGTGTCTACTGTCTGGGGCCTTTGCACCTGCAGGACTCCTGTGCTGTGTGCCATGGCTTCAGCCCCAGGGTCCTGCAGGAAAGAAAGAATAAATTGATACTCAGAGGCTTACTCAAGCCAGAGGATTCCCTGTCTGTTTCAACAGGGAAGCCCTCTAAGGCATCTAGGTCTTCGGCTCCGGCTACTGAGCCGAGACCTAAGGTTTCTCAACCTCTGCCTTCATCGGCTCCGGCTGGAGCCGATAAGTCTCAGTCCACAGTTTCTGTGGCCCCTCGCTCCGGCGGGCGAGGTAGTAGAAGTTCCGTGTCGGCTCGACCAGACCTTCGGAGCCGACAACTAGGAAGAGGTCCAGGTCACCATCTCTTGGCTCCGTTCATTCGGCTCCAGGATCTCCCCTGCTGTCTGAACGGAGCCAAAGATCTCACTCCTCTAGGTCATCGAGGCTGTTGGATCATGACCTTCAGAGGGTAGTGAGTCGACTTCTTAAGTCCGAGGCACTGGCCCAGATGCTTCAGAGCCCGACTCATCAGTCGATGCCTGCCGCGGTCCATCAACATCTTCCTCCTTCGACTCTCTTGAGCTCGGAGCCGGGTCGATGTCGGAACCGAGACTGTGATAGCGTCGGAGCCGATACAATTGTCTTCGGCTCCGTCGGCTCCGCTTTCTTCCTTGGAAGAATCTCGGCGCCGGACTTCCTCGTCGGCTCGAGGGGTGAGTGGCATCGGACCCTTGTCCGACCCCCTCTCCTCTCGGTGCTTGGCGCTGGTGAGTTCGGCTCCGACATCGCCTCGAGCCATCACTGTCGGTGCCGAGGGGGTTCTTAGCTTCTCGGGCGGGGACCTCTGGCTCTGCCTGACAGGGGTGCATTCGAGGTCATGCGGAGTGTGTTAGAGCCTGGCTCTACTCCACAGTCGGCTCCGTCCGCCCCTCCCTCTATGGTGCCTCAGGCTAAGTCGACTCACTCCCTCATCCCGGACCGCAGAGAGCCAGCTCCTCAGGAACCCCTGTGGGGATTTCATCCTCTTCCGAGGCCTCTCCTGATTTGGCAGAAGAGCCCCTCGGAAGAGGAAGTGTAAGAGGAAACACATTGACTCACCTGAGTCCATCACGTCAGACACAGATTTGGATGATTCTGAGGGTTCCCCGTTCCCCTTCTGAAGATGTCTCATTTGCAGACATTCTGGAGATCCTGAAACAGAGGGAAATTGGCCAGCCCTCAACCCTTCGGAGGACGAATCTGTGTATCTTGAGGTGTTTGGCTCTCGTCCTTCCACCTCCTGGGTGTCCCCCTTGACCCCCTCATGCAGGTGGTTGCTAAGAAGGCATGGACGGCTCCTGATTCAGTGGACCCCACTCCCAGGAGACCCTCCAAGTTCATAACAGCTCCAGCAGACAAACAATTTTTAACAAAAGGAGTTTCTGTGGATGCTATGGTGGTAGCTGCTGCCACTAAGAAGGAGCTAGCTGATCCTTCAGTACCTGTCCATCCACCTAACAAGGAATCTAGGTCCATGGATAGGTACGGGAAGCGGATGTTCTCGTCAGCGACATTTACCATGCGTTCGCTGAACTATCTGTGCCATTTTACTCGTCTTCAAAGGGACTTGATCAAGGAAGCGAGTGAAATGTTAAAGGACCCTACAGCTGCGGGTTTCCAAGATAAGATGAACACGCAGCTGGCTACCCTTAATTCCATAACCAACTCCTCCATGCGCCTTCTTTCTTATGCGGCTGATGGAGCGAGCAGAGCCGCAGGGACAGGTGTGGCCTTACGTAGGCATGCCTGGATGCGGCTATGCAATTTTATGGACCCCTTCAAGGCGTCTTTCACGAACTCCTTTTGATGGATCATGCCCCTTTGGTGCTCAAGTGAAAGAAACCTTGACTAGGTGCGAGACTGATCGCAAGACGGTTTCTGCCGCCGGAGTCCGTTTTCTACTCCTTCCAGGCCTTACCCCAAAGGCCAGAAAGGTGGAAAGATGTGGTTCCGTAAACAATCTCAAGGGACTTCGCCTGGCGACAGAGTCGTTTTTCCCTCCAGAGGCAGAGGTGGGAATAACAATGGTAGACGTCGCCCTAGGGGCAGGGGGGGTCCGCAGAACCAGGGCAATCGGGAAGCCTTCCCTGACAAGCCCTTTCAGCATCCCTGAGGTGTTGCCCGACTGCCCATCTTCGGGGCAGTCGGGGGAAGATTGTCACTGTACCCAGAAGCCTGGCTATCCCTGACTCAAGACAAATGGGTACAGTCCATTTCCGAAGGCTATTCTATCCCCTTTCTTCGCTTTCCAAATCAGTCAAAAAAATCCCTTCCAGATGTTCCACCCGCTCAAAGGGATCTAGCAGTTTTGGAGATTTCAAAACTGCTTGCAAAAAGAGCAATTCAGCCAGTTCCAGCAGACCAGCAAGGATCCGGAATCTACTCAAGGTTCTTTTTAGTTCCAAAGAAAACAGGGGACTGGAGACCAATTTTGGATCTCAGTGTCTTGAACAAATCAGTCAAGAAAACAAGATTTCGGATGGTCACGCTGCAATCCATCCTTGCCCTTTTGGGCAAAGGAAACTGGATGTGCTCTATAGACCTTCGGGATGCGTACTATCACATAAAGATGAACAGACGCTCCAGAAGATTCCTCCGCTTCAGGCTGGGAACCAGTCATTTTCAGTTCAGGGCCCTGCCCTTTGGTCTCACCACTGCCCCCCGGGTGTTTACCAAATGCATGGCAGTGGTAGCTTCTCACCTGAGACGACAAGGATTCCAGGTGTTTCCATATTTGGACGACTGGCTCCTCACAGCTCCCACCAAGCATCTCCTTCTGATGGCCAGAGATTACACTTTTCGCGTTTGTCAAAAGCTGGGTATTTCAATAAATTACGAAAAGTCTGTTTTGTCGCCTTGTCGTACTATTACCTACATAGGCGCAAATCTAGATACAATAAACATGTCTGCAAGACTAACACATCAGCGAATATCAGACATTCACAAATTGGTATCACTCCTTTTCAACAACAACTGAATCAAAGCCAGGTTAGTTCTAAAGGTGTTGGGAATTATGGCAGCGGCCATACCTCTGCTTCCATTAGCCAGATACCACATGCGGATCCTTCAATGGATGCTCTTTACTCAATGGTCATACCAGGAACTTCCAATGTCTCACACCATTATGATCACGCAAGCGTGCAAAAAGCATCTCATGTGGTGGATGTCTTCCCCCCAGCTCCTGTCGGGAAGACCCTTTGTTCCACCTCCTCCGGTTGCTACTCTGACAACGGATGCCTCCCTGATCGGGTGGGGGGGACATTATCAGGGCAGGACGGTCCAGGGCACATGGCAACCAAACGAATGCCACTTGCACATAAATGTTCTGTAGATGAGAGCAGTGCTTTTAGCGTTGCAAGCCCTTCAAGACTCTCTTCCCTTGGGAACGATTGCAATCCAGACAGACAATATGTCTGTAGTGTGGTACATCAACAAACAAGGCAGAACCAGATCATACCCCCTGTGTCGAGAAGCACTCAGACTGTGGCAATGGGCGATTTCTTCTCAGCGGTTTCTGATAGCAACGCACATCCCCGGGAAGTCCAATCAAATTGCGGACAAGTTGAGCAGAGCTATACTCATGCCTCACGAGTGGTCTCTGAAAGACTCTGTAGTGAGAGAATTTTTTCTCAAGTGGGGTCAGCCTTGCTGCGATCTTTTTGCTACTCCCCAAAACAGCAAGTGCAGAGAATATTTCACTCTATTCCCTTTACCAGGCCAACCCAGCAGAGACGCTCTAGTCCAAGTTTGGCCCCGGGGACTTCTGTATGCATTTCCTCCTTTCCCACTGATCTCTCAAGTAATACAGAAAGCTGTCGCTCAGAAGGCCTCATTGCTCCTTACTGGCCTCGACAAGTGTGGTTCCCCTTTCTACATCGTTTTCTCTTGGAGCGACCGTGGAATCTGGACCTAGTTCCAGATCTTTTGATCCATCAGTCGGGTCAGTTTCATCGCTCCCTCCCCTCTCTGAACCTCACTGCTTGGTTCCTCCAGTTCCAACCTTAGCCAGGCTTCCTCAATTATCTCACTCTGTTAGAGATATATTGATAGCTTCCCATAAATCTTCCACTCGAAAGATTTATTTGAGTAAGTGGAAACGCTTCACATATTGGGCTCAAGGAAAGGACATAGATCCTTTCTCTGCTTCCATCCAACTAGTCCTTGATTTTCTAGCTGAACTCTTCCATGCAGGTTCATCTCCCTCTACACTTAAAGTTCAATTGGCAGCTATTTCTAACTTTCATGTGGGTATTTCTGAATCTGCCCTAATGTCCCACAAGCTCTGCAAAGCCTTTTTGAAAGGAGTTTTTCTTCTCAGACCTCCTATAAGAAATCCTCCTTCTCCTTGGGACCTAAATTTAGTTCTTGCTTCTTTGATTCTTCCCCCTTTCGAACCTGCAGTTTCCTGTTCTTTAAAATTATTATCATGGAAAACTCTTTTTCTAGTAGCTATTACATCAGCTAGAAGAGTTTCAGAGCTTCAAGCACTCAGCTGTCGTCCTCCTTATCTTTTGTTTCATAAGGACAGAGTATCCTTACGAACTAATCCGTCCTTTTTGCCTAAAGTGGTCTCGACGTCAAATCTGAATCAAAGCATTGATCTACCGGTCTTTTTTCCAGAATACTCCAATAGGTCTGAACAAAAATTACACTGCCTGGATGTTCACCGTCAATTGAGGTACTACTTGGATAGAACTAAACAGTTCAGAAAATCTGATCAGCTGTTTGTCTCTATGGAGAGCAGAAAGGGACTTTCAGTTTCAAAGGTATCATTATCCAGATGGCTAACATCTTTGATTTCCCTTGTATATGAAATTAGACATCAAAAGCTGCCTGATAAACCTAAGGCTCATTCCACCAGAGCTTTGGCTACTTCTTTAGCCTTCCAAGACAGACTGCCTATTGACACCATTTGTGCAGCGGCTACTTGGGCTACTCCTCACACTTTCATTTCTCATTATAAGTTGGATTTAGCTTCTAGGCATAGAGCTAACTTTGGTTCCACTGTTCTCAGGAGTCTGTTCCGTTAGGCCACCCGGGACAAGGTGCTAGGACGGTCCCATCCAGCAAGAATGAAGGCGAGATAGACAACTTAACATATAGAAGTTATGTTCTTACCATAACGCTCCATGTTAGTTGTCTTCTTCGCCTTCTTCTTAAGGCCCCACCCTCCTTCCCCCTGGCCTGGACAGACCTAGAGGAGTTGTGATTGTGACCTCTCTTTCTACCACCTCTTTCTTAGACATGTGCTATTATGCATATTTCCTGGTTCAGGATGTAGGTCACCCTTCTTTCTTCCTGTTAGAGGTGGACTCTGTTTTACAGTTATTCTGTTACTATTATAAGCTGGGGTTAGCTTACAAACGAGATCTGAGGTAACTCTCGCCTAGCATTGTGGGATATAAGGGGAGCCTCGAGCCGGTGGAACCAACTCTCGAGCTTTTAGAGTGGCCGAGTCGGAGCCGAGGTCGGCTCCGAACCCATCCAGCAAGAAGAAGGCGAGAAGAAGACAACTAACATGGAACGTTATGGTAAGAACATAACTTCTATTTCCTCTCATTCCCTGCCTACAACAGGAGTTTCTGTGGTGTGCAAAGGCATGTCACCAAAACAGGGGACATACCTTCACTCTACCCACTGCCAGCCAAACCTTAACAGACTCATCAGATTATGCATGGGGGGCCCACCTGGCGGGAAGATGCATTCAGGGCATATGGACCCCAAAACAAATGCATTTGCATATCAACCAAAGAGTGATGTTAGCTGTTCAAAATGCCCTGACAGCCTTCAAGGACTTGCTTCATCCAGGACAACTACTGATAAAGATGGACAAACACCATGGTTATGTGGTATATAAACAAGCAAGAGGGCACGCACTCATACCCCCTTTGCAGACTAGCCATGGCACTGTGGGACTCAGCTTTGACCTACCATGTACATCTTCAGGTGCAATTCCTGCCAGGAAAACAAAATACTCTGGCAGACGATTTAAGCAGAAACCTTATGGACCCACACGAGTGGAAGATAGATCCATAAGTCTTTAGCATGATAACAAAGAAATGGGGGAGCCCGGACATAGATCTATTTGCCTCTCCTCAAAATTATCAATTGAAAAGTTTCTGCACAAGGATTTATCACAAACAAGCATGGAAAGTGGATGCCCTATCCTTCAGTTGGTAAAACCTGTCAGTTTACACCTTTCCTCCTCTGCCTCTTCTTCCCAAGGTCCTACTAAAAGTCAGACGAGAAACCAAAGATGATACTAATTGCCCCGGACTGGCCCCACCAATACTGGTACCCAATCCTAAGGAACTTGTCTCAGTACCCAACTTGGACCTTACTCAATTACTGTCCCAACAAAACAATCAGATCCTGCACAATCAGCTCCAAACACTGAACCTGGCAGCATGGCTGATCATGTAGTTATGCAAACAACACCTCTCAGTAAAGCTGTGATGGATGTCATTTTGGCAGAATCAAGCACAAGGAACTGATGCAGCAAAACCAAATATTCCTCGGATATTACAATACTTGACTGAGATGCTTGACAAAGGCCTATCATTCTCATCAATAAAAATCCATGCCTCTGCCATTTTGGCTCATTACAGTACTGATCCACCAGTCTTTTCTCATCCGTTACTAAAGCAATATCTTAGAGGAGCCAAAAATTGAAGGCCTCCCAGAAGATCACCAATACCTGCATTGGACCTCAATTATGTGTTGGAAAAGCTCACCTTGCCTCCATTTGAACCAGCTGCTACTGCAGATCTAAAGTTCTTATGGAAAACAGCTCTGCTCCTAGAAATTACTTCAGCAAGAAGAGTCTCAGAGCTGCAGGCCCTCATGGCTGTGGAGCCTTTTATCATATTTTACTCAGACAGGGTGTCTCTGAGGACCAATCCTTCTTTTATGCCTAAGGTGATTTCCAGTGTGGCTCTTAACCAAACTATTCATCTGCCAACCTTTTATCCAAACCCGCAGAACAAGGGGGGAGAGAATTCTGCATTCCTTGGATGTACACAGACAGCTAAGATTCTACTTCAGCAGGACTAAAGCTCTAAGAAAAACTGAGCAATTACTAGTGACATATGCTGCAGGATCAGAAGGAAAGGCTATTTCAAAGCAGACTATCTCAAAGTGGATAAGCCACTGCATTCGTTTCTGCTACTTACACCATGGCAAACCTATGCCCAAGGGCATTAGGTCTCATTCCACCAGAGCTGCAGCTACTTCAGCAGTCTTTTTCAGAGGAGTACCAACCAAAGACATTCTAGAGACTGCGACTTGGAGTTCTGTTCACACCTTTACAAAGCATTATCATTTGCCTCTCTACTGTAAGTCCAGGGCAGGCTTTGCCACTGCAGTTCTGCCGGGCCTTATAGCCACCCCTAATGCTGCTTAACTCCAGCCTCCCATCCATAGCTTTGGGATTCTACCCAAATGTAATGACTGCAACAGTGAAACATGAAGAACATAGTACAGTTGTGTACACTTACCATAAATGTAGATGTTCTAGTGTATACACTGTTGCAGTCCAGGTTACCTGCCCGCCATCCCCCTTTCTTTCTGGAGTTTATCTTTCCCTCACTATCTATGAAGGTAAAGTTTATATTGTTGCATGTGTATATGTATGTATATATATATATAATTTATTTTTAGCTATATTTTTTTGGGGGCACCTGACATCTGGGGCAAGAAAAACTAAAGAAAATGGCGTTGGCTGCATGTTTTATACCCCTGACTTCATGGAAGAGGAGACAAACAACCGACGCAGGACCCAAGACTTTGGAATTCAGGCCGACTGAGGGCAACCTGCCAGCAGATTACCCAAATGTAATGACTGCAACAGTGAATACACTCTTACCATCTACATTTATGGTAAGTGTATACAACTGTACTTTTCACATCTCCCACCTTCTACTGCAACAGATAATTGGCTGTTGCTGTTTTGACTGCAAAGTGCACTCTCGTACTACATATTTTTCTGTTTTTTACTGCAAACGGTATTTCCCCTAATGACAGTGTGTGTTTTTAAGCATGGTACCTGTTCTAAGTTTCACGTCTCCCGTCCTCTCCTACAACAGACGTGGGCAGTCACACTTTCTATTACCATACTTCACTGTAGAATAACCTACCTGTACACTGAAAAAGCACCACAAACCAAGCTGTTTTCAGATCCTTACTTTGTAACTTATTTTTCAAACTAGCAGTGCAACTGCAAAAAAAGTGGGTGTTTACCAAAGTTAAACATATTATTGTAACTGAATGCTACACTGTAAATCCCTACTATCAGCTGAATTTGCCTCGTATGTACTGGTTCTCTTCATAATTTATTGTTTATATTTTTCAGTGGAAGCCCCTGGAGAAACACGTCTTTAGAATGGTGGAGGAAACCGGAGTGATTTCTGCACAGAAGGCACCCCAGCCGAGAACTGAACTGCAGAATCTTTTGCTGTAAGGTGACAACGCAAAATGCTGCACAGACACGCCAGGAGGCAATTTTAGCGATGACCGCTCAGCTGTCCAGATGTTTATTTCAGTGCTGGTTTGACAAATTATGGAGAACTGAAATCTGCCACTAATGGCAGACAATAGACTGAAGGATTTCATACCATTCAGAAAATACATTCAAAGCAAAACCTGTTGCATCAACTTTCTAAATTTATGAAAGTAACTTAAAATAAATTTGATTTGGGGGCTTTTTGTCCATCTCCGTATTACTTTTGATTTAGTGAGGAATGCTGCAATGCATGTTGTTAGGCAGCCTTTTAATTTTTTTTTTTGCACTGGAGTCTTGGCAAGTACAGCCTACTGTCTGACTCGTGCAATTTGCAGAACATGTTACTCCTCCTGTTTACATTAACAACGTAAACTACGCCAGTCATGTGTACTGAGTGCCTGCCGCCTCCATTGATTGGATTAAGAAAGTGGAAGTTAAATCTTTTTGGTGCTGTTTTGCTGTTTACTACTACCAGCACTCTGTAGGTTGAGATAACGTGGAATGTGGAGAAGTTGCAGAAAGATTTTTTTCAGTGTTAAGCGGCCGGCATGGCACCCAAAATAGAGAAGTTTTGCAGTCCTGGGAAAGGAAATGGTTTGCGTACTGTGTGTAGAGTTTCTGCAGGGGAATTACTATATACTGCAGTACCGTTTGCTTATACTGTATCAAAGGAAGGCAGAGGACTCGTTTGTGAGTTTTGTTTTGCTAAGAAACAAGGACTGCTTCGCTGCTCCCGGTGCAAATTTGTAAGCTACTGTGATACATCCTGTCAGAAGCAGGCCTGGCAGGACCACAAAAGGGAGTGTTTGTGCCTTAAAAGTGTTTCTCCCAGTGTACCCACTGACTCGGTCAGGCTTGTGGGCCGCATTATTTTTAAAGTATTGAGACAGTCCTCTTGTTTATCAGAGGAGTTGTATTCACTGAGAGATCTTGAGTCGAATATAAGTAGGATAAGTGAAGAAATGAAAGAAGGCATCATGAGCCTTGCAGTAATGCTAAACTTGTATTTGAAGGAAGAAGTTAAGGACGTTTCCCGATTACTGCCTACTTTAGACATTTTAGATCTGTTTGCTAAAGTTTCCTGCAACTGTTTCTCCATCTATGATGGAGAGATGCAAGATGTTGGCGTTGGTCTTTATCCAAGTATGGCCTTGTTGAATCATAGTTGTGATCCAAACTGTGTTATAGTTTTCAATGGAAGTCAGCTGCTGCTTCATTCTGTTTGTGAAATCCAGGCTGGCGAGGAGCTCACCATTGCCTATATTGACTTGATAGCGCCAAGCTTTGACCGTAATAAAGAGCTATTAAAACGTTACTGCTTTATATGTGACTGTCATCGTTGTCAAACGCAAGATAAAGATACTGAAATGTTAATGGGAGTTGTTGAAATATGTAGAGAAGTCCAGGCTTCCATCACTACAGTGGAAAACCTAAAGTCCAGGAAAGACTGGGTGCAGGTGCTTGCTGTGTGTCGAACCATGATTAAAAGAAGTGACGGTGCCCTTCCTGATGCAAACATTTATAAGATGAAACTTCTTGATTATGCAATGGATGCCAGTATTAATATTTGTAAATGGGATGAAGCTTTACAGTATGGGTGCAGGACACTTGAGCCATATAAATTGTATTGTGGTTGTCATCCTGTGCGTGCTGTTCAGCTAATGAAACTTGGGAAGCTGCTGATGTACCAGGGGATGTTGTGTAAAGCTTCAGACATGTTGATAGAAGCCTTTGAGGTTATGAAGGTGACTCATGGCAGAGAACATTCCTTGACAAAGGAACTGTACCAGTTGTTGTTTGACTGTGAGACTGAAATGGGATTAGCACTTTGACTCAGTGCTGCTACTGTAGCTTGTCCTTTTTTTTTGGACTGCTCTGTTATAGTTCAGAGGCGAAGTGGTTTCAAGAGGGATGACCTTTTTGTACAATTCTTGTCTTGTCTGTTTGAAATCTGTTTGTTTCTACAAAGCTAATTCTGTGATTTATATGATTTATTTCACTTTCCTTCAGCAGGGCAGCCAGTACAGGAACAGTGAAATTGGATTTATGCAATATTGCACGTTGTGAGATGATGAAGCATGATCTGTACGATTTCACAAATACTACTTTTGTTACCCAGCAGACATTTAATCGTCTCTATCTCCTGTCCTAAACAATTTCTCCTTGACCTCAACTGTTCTGTGTGCTGATTTGTGTATTACTTACTGTAACTTGCTAGCCCCTGGTTGTTGTAGTTTTGCTTGCTAGTCCTATTTCACCTGTAATGATTTGCTAACCAGTGGTTAATAACTTTGGCTTTACAATGTATTGTGCTGAGCACTCCTAGGTAGGTACTAGACTATTGGCCCTAGGGCCTATGTAAGCCTAGAAAAAAGGTACCCTGGCTTTCACCACCCAAGAAAATTGTTTTCCTGTGGCCCTGTCGAGCAGAGCCACAGAAGTGATCCCCGAGGTGAATTTCCCATCCATTCATGAAGATTTTTCTTGAAGAGTGCTAATGAGGAGCTTTGTTTGCTAGATAGGTAGTTTGTTCCAGAGTATGGGATGTCTATGGGATAGGAATCTATCCCTTCAGCATGTTCTGTTATTGTGGTGACAAGGTTTAGGTCCCAAGAGCGTGTAGCTCGAAGGGAGTGGGATTTCTTTAAGTGAAGCATGTCCAACAGCTCTGGGTTTGACATAGCTTTGTATGTTAGGCAGAGATCGCCTCAGTAGGCGCTATGCGATGGCGTAAAGCTGAAGTTTTTTGAGACTGTCTGCGTAGGGCATCTGATTGAGGCCAGTAATCCTCTTTGTGAGGAATTTCTGCGGCCTTTCCAGTTGTAGATGTCTCGTGATGTACATACCAAAAGGGGCGCTGTATTCAATAATGGATCTAATGAGTGACGAGTAGAGGAGAACAATGACCTCCTTTTTTTCCTGGATGAGAAACCTTTTGTGATGAGGTGTGCTATGTAGAAGGATTTCCTGACTACTGTGGTGATGTGATTATCAAAGGAGAGACTACTGTCCACCTGTGTCCCAAGGTCTCTTATCACACTTTCGGTGTTAAGTAGACTACCGCCTATGTGGTAGTTCATGGGTACAGAGTTTTTACCAGAAGGGATGAGAGTGCACTTTTTGGCATTGAGCTTAAGACCATGGTTGTGACACTAGGCATCTGTCTCAGTGAGGCCCTTTTGTACTTTGTCCACATCGTTAGGAGTTTTGATTGTGGCTCCTAGTTTGCAGTTATCTGCAAACTTTGTTAGCCAAAGACCACCTATGTTAGCCTGTACTTCAGAGAAGTAGATGCCAAACAGGAGAGGACCCAGGACTGAACCCTGTGGTACTCCACTTGTCACTGGTCTGAAGTCGGATTTGGAGTCTGCTACTTTCACAGTGTGGGTTCTGTCAGTGAGCCAGTTGGCAATCCATCTTGTGACATAGGGATTTATACCTAGTTTAGTGAGTTTATAATTCCAGAGTGGGGGATGGTGTCGAAAAGCCTTGGCGAGATCTAGATAGGCTGTGTGAACCACCTTACCCTCATCTACGGCTTTGGTGACTGCTTCAGAGAAGCCTGTCAGGTTTAGGAGACATGATCTGCTTTTTACAAACCCGAACTGGGTGGGGTCCAGAGTTTAGAGATTACCAATGTCATTATTAAGTTCCATAATGATTCCATAGCCTTGCAGTCCAGGCTCGTCAGGCTAATGGGGCGGTAGTTCCCGGGGTCCATGGTGGCTCCCCCTTTGTGGAGTGGGATAACTGTCGCAGTGCGCCATTCAGTGGGAATAAAGCCTGAGGTAAGGCTATGATTGAACATGGTAGTTAGGTGGGGTGCCAGTTCGTTCTGTAGTTCATGTAGAACGCAGCCTGGGATGTTGTCAGGTCCCATGGATGCTGTGTTCTTGGCTTTGGAGAGTGTGGTTTTTACCTGTGCAGCCATGATTACAGGAACTTTGCATTCTTCCGGTATAGCAATGGGCCCTTTAGGGGGTGAGAGAGGGGTAAAGTTAGCACTGAACCTATCAGCCAGGATGTTGGCAGTATCAGTTGGTTCTGTATATTTAGCACCATTGTGCTGTAGCTCAGAGCAGATCTGAGTTTTGCCATTGAGATTCTTGACATGGCTGTAGAATGCTTTGTGGTTGTCTTTAGAATTTGTGGCAATTTTGTTTTCATAACTACCTTTGGAGGATTTTATCAGGGATCTCGGCTTCTTACTGAGGCTGACCAGGGAGTTCCTCCAATCATGGGATTTTACTCTTTTTTTTTTGCAACAGTTTCTTTCTTCTGTTGTAGAGTTTTTTTATGGCAGGGGACCACCAAATTGGCTTCCTTTTATTTGAGGATAGCATCTTGGTTCTTTTAGGGATTGCACGATCCATGCATTCATGCAAGTGCTTATAAAGTGCATTTTTATTGGATTTAGCAGTTGTACCTCTATTGTCCATCTGCATGGGTGTCGTGAAGTTTACCACTTCTGTCCTTAAGCGTGAAGTTGGCTTTGGGGAAATTTTTTACAGTGGTTTCCCTAATGGGGGTGGAATGTGGATGTCTAGGGTTATTAGCTTGTGGTCAGATTTGACCAACAAGGACTTGACCTCTGGTGTGGAACACCGGTTGCCCATATTGGTACTGACCAGGTCTAGGATATTGCTGCCCCTGATGGGGCTGTGGATAAGTTGATCAAAGGCATTGGTATGTATGAATTCCAGAAAACATTGAGCAAAAGTGTTGGTACATGAGTTTTCCCAGTTAATGGTGGGGTAGTTGAAATCGCCCATTATTAGGGTGTTAAGTTGTCCCCTAATATTTTCCAGTGTATCAAGAAATGAGGAGTGGGAATCCTGGGGCATGGTGGGGGATCTGTAGCAAGCTACAATTTGGATAGCGGTCTTGCCCAGTTAGTTGCACTTGGATAATCTCAGATGCATTATGCTGAGCAATTAGCCTGGAGGTGTGGATATCCTAAATGAATATGGACACACCTCCGCCTTTAGTGTTTCAGTCCAGGTTAGATGGCTGAAAGGTGTGGTATGAATTATAGCCTGGTAATGCAGGGGTGCTCTCTGGAGTCTTGAACCATGTCTCTGTCACTGCACAGATGTCGATGTTTTCCATTTTAAGGAGTGCCTCGAGTGAGTGCATTTTGAGGTTTAGACTTCTAGCATCGAGTAGCATTACTCTACTATATTTTGGTGCTTTCTTTCTCCCTGATCCTGTCTTGAAAATAGATCTGTTTTATCTGGGCACTTTGTTTAATATATATTACTGTTCCAGTAAAAAAAAAAATGGCTACACCTCTTGGAAATGCAGACTGTTGGATGACCAAGTACATTCTCTTAATCATTGTAACAAAGAGAATACCTGTTTTACTTGTGAGAAGTGCATGAGGGAATAAAAGAAAAAAAATGTGCATGGTCGCCACACGAGGTAGAAGTTAAACTTCTTTAAGGAAGTGCAAAGGAGCTTATACTATACTATACTGTACCATTTGCTTTCCTTCGCACTTCCTTACAGAAGTTTCACTTCTACTGTATGTGGCGATCACGCATATTCTCTTTGTTATTATAGTGTTGTATCTGTGTTATTGCATTGTATGATAAGCACTATACACTTGAGTCTTATCCTGTTCCATTACTTAAAAGGGTAGTAGCAACTGTCTGAAGCAAGTATAAGTAACAGGCCTTTGAAGCTAGATATAAGCCCTTTACCACTAAAAACTATACAGTTTTTGCTACAAGATGTTTCTAAATTTTATTTTGTTAATAGAAAGCCCTACTATGACATCACGATTAACTCAGTGACTCACTATGTTATATGCATCAGCAGTAGTTTATTACTTCCTAGAATGACAAGTGGTCAACTAGTTTTTGCAGTGTGAACATCTTTAAGTTGACACATGATGATTTCGCAGTGGTAGTGTAAACACGTGATGCTGTCGCAGTGGTAGTGTAAGCACGTGATGCTGTCACAGTGGTAGTGTAGTAGTTGCAGTAATACTAGTAGTATGTCTAGTAATAGTAGTAATAAAAGCACAATGCAAGTTGGATGCTGCTCTTCAAAAGAAGTGAATTTGAATTGTTTGCTTTCTTCCGTGTAATATCAAGGTGTTTTAAATATCAAGCAATTGGTTTACGCAACTATTAGAGGGATCTCAGGGAATATATGTATTTTTTCATTTTCAAATTTGTACTAAATAGGAGCTGTCTTGGACAAAGGGGGGGAGGGTGATAACTGTAGACTGAGTACTCCTCACTTGTCCATTATGAATGAATGTGTACAGTGCAAAATTTTGCCACCCCCATGCTCTCAGCTGTCCCTGATTTTGACTAATACTTTTTCTCTATCCCTTGAAAATGTTTGTTTTTGTAGTAAATCACTGAAGATTAGTCAGTCAACAAAGCCAGGACGTATCCTGTCATACCTCTTGTTCAGAAATGAAAAGGAGTTATGGAGTTACTAATATAGGTACACTGCTCACATATCCACTTGTGCCTAGAAATTATAGCACATATTTTCTTACTGGGAAAAAAAAAGACCATTGAAAAAAATGCCGGTGTGGAAATAAATGACGAGAACCTCGATGACGTGTTTCTACGAGCACCTCGATGACGTGTTTCTATTTGACATAAATCTCTTTTTTTTTTTTTTTTTGTTTGTTTTTTTTAATTCCTGCACCCACACCTTAATGAATTCATTTTTCTGTCTTTGACCAAATATGTATTTTTATCATGTTTATTGACCACAGCTGCACTTAGCACAGGAAGTAAAATTAAAAGTCGTTCTTAGCTGCGTATGAAGAGTCATTTGCAACTGTTCCATTTGTAGCTGCTGCAGTTACTTTGGCTGTAGGTAACTGTACCCTCGATGTACCACTTTTCAACAGACTAGACAATGTAGTCCTAACACAGTTGTACCTGTCAACTGTCCACATTTTACAGAATGTCTAGATTTTGACTCATTTTTGTTCCTCATATTTTTCTGGTATTGTGGATTGAAGTCAAAGAATATTGAAAGACATTTCAGATTCAGACTGCATATCCTTCAGAAAATGCATGCTAATGCAAAACCTGTTGTTCTGTCAGAATTTTAATTTTGTTAGAATAATATTTAAAATTGTCCCTATTTTTGGGCCTTTATCTCCCAATTATTTATGGCTTTGTTCTGATTTCTTGATCTAAGAGGTTGAGCAGTCTGAACGCAACCCTGATCCTAGCCCTAAAGTCCCCTATTGCCCCCTTACCATAAGACCATTTCCCCCTCCTGTCCCAATCATGCTCTAAGCAGAAAATCATCCTTGCTAACCCTAAAGACCCCATCACTTCTAAATCTAAAATCCCCCCTCCCTTTACTAAACCAGGTATGAACAGGGTTTGCGTGGGGTTTGGTACTTCTCATGGGGGGGGGGGCGGTAAAGAGAATAGCAACGTCTGTGCAATCATAAAGGTACGGACATTAATTTTTCTGCAGGATTAGAGACTGGGGTATTTCTCTCTCTGTTTGTGGGATAGTCTAGCTTGGCAGAAAGATGCCCCTTTTCAGCTCAAGCCGGGGGCAAAAAGTTACAGAAAAAAGATTACACCATTACATAAAGGATAGAGTAAACAGAGATATACAAGTAGTCAACAAATCAAAATTTAAACTGAGTAGCAGTAATTTATAACAGCATAACGTAAGAGTTTAGGAGAAGAAAGGAGGAAACAAAGAATTTGTATTAAGAGGTGAGAGAGACTGTCTTAGGATAAATATGAGGAAGAAGGGGGAGAGGACATACTTTGGACCAGTAAATATGACTAATGAACAAATATACAAAATGTAAATGAGTATCATTAATAGCATTATGAAAATAGATGTGAAACAGTAAATGTGAAGTTGTTCAATCAAGCCGTTTGTTCTTATTTGTGGGTACGGAGCCGATCCATCGGCTTTGAGCCGGCCGCTTTCCAAGCTCAAGACCTCTCAGTAGCTCGAGGCACAGCCCCTATCCCATGATGCTCTATGGCTAAACCCCAGATCTAGTTTGCCACTGCAACGGATTGCAAGTTCTCCAGAGAGCTCGGGCCAGTATAGCAATTTTTTTGTGTTATTTTTCATCTTCTATGATTAAACTTGATAGTTTGTTTCCTAATTGATATTTTAGCACTATTTCACTGTTTTAGGATGGTGTCCTGTTATTGTCAGTTTAGTGTGTTTCTGTGTTTAGAGCGGTTGCTCTTGGGCCTTGCCCTCTTTTTCGTTTAACGCACTCCTGTGCTCCTCTCTTATAGTTGAACAGGACTCTGTCAACTTCTTCCCTATCCCCATTCTTTGTATATATTTTATAGACTTAGTAGTTGGTTATTTCTTAGATTTCGATATATATATATACATATATCTTAGTAGTTGATATTTAGGATGTTGCATTTATAGCTTTTTCTTGGTGTTACTTTAGTACAGTATGTCTGACCAGAAAGAAAGACCGAGAAGTCAGGCTTCAAAAGGTGTGACTGTGGACAGAAAATGTCCATTACGGACAATCATGTGTCCTGTGTTTATTGTTTAGGACCTCTACATTTACAAGATGATTGTTCCATCTGCCACTCTTTTAGTGGCAGAGTCTTGATGGAAAGGAGAAGAAAACTTATGGACAGGGGTCTGTTAAAGCCTGAATTTCAGGAAGCCTTGGACAAGGCCGACCCGACCTCCAAGTCTTCGAAGGGGTCGAAGTCATCAAAGGTGTCCTCGGAACTAAAGTCCTTGGTTCCAAGCACCTCTGTTAGGTGCGGTCGCCAGTTCCTAAGCCATCGGAGCCGTGCACCAAACCGATGCTTTGGAGCCAATCTTCGGTGCTGGAGACTGTTTCTGAGGTATTGAAGTCTGCAATCCTCCGATCTGTGGCTTCTTCGGTCCCCTCGACCCGTTTGTCTAGAACCCTCTCAGATATCAATGTGGATTGTGTGGTGCAGAGGCTTTTAGAGAACCCGACATTGGCTAAATTAATCTCGGTCTTGTCCCAGCTGGGTTTGATTCCTACTGCCATTCCTGTGCCTGTATCTACTCCTCCTGCGACCCTGCCTAGGCCTTTGGAGGCGGAAGATCTGATGGTGGTGGATCCCTCAAAACAGAGTCCTGTCCCAGTGACTTTGGTTCCGTTGACTCTGACCTCTTCGGTGCCATTCAAAGTGTCTCGGGGCCCACAGCTCCGGGGGAAAGAGTTGAACCGACTTGTGTATTCAAACCCTTCCTCTCGGTGCCTCGGCGCATTTCAGTTCGGCTCCATCCTCTGGTTCGGAGCCCATGGTCTCAGCACCTGGGAAACCGCCTTCTTCGGAACAGGCGGGTCCTCTGGTCGAGACTCTGGTGCCTTTGATGCCTTGAAGAGGGTCATGTCTGCCAAGACTCTCACTTCGTCAGGTCTTTCCGCCTCCTCCCCTAAAATACCGCGTTCTGCCTCTACATCACAGGTCCCTGCTAAGCGTCGAGACCCAGAGCCTCAGGTGACCCCTTTGGGTGAACCCTGCTCTACTGAGACCTTACCAGATGCCCCCATTGATGAGATCCCCAGAAAGAGACTTTGCAAGATGAGGCATTTGTATTCCCCTCAGGAATCCTTGACATCAGACACCGACTTAAAGGAATCAGAAGGGTCCCCCTCGGAGGATGTCTCCTTCAGAGACATCCTGGGGATACTGAAACGGAGGGGTTACTGGCAGTCCATTTCCCCAACTGAGGATGAGTCTGTGCTTCTGAAGGCCTTTGGGTCTCAACCTTCCACCTCCTGGGTTACTCCGCCCTTTGACAAACTTATGGATCTGGTTGCTCGAAGGGCGTGAGGGTCCCCCGATTCTGTGGAGCCAGTCCCTCGGAGGCCCAATAAATTTCATCACTTCCCGTGCAGACAAATTGTACCTCACCAAAGGAGTTCCTGTTGATGCCATGGTGGTGGCAGCGGCCACCAAGAAGGTGATGTCAAAGACCTCTACTACTGTCCATCCTCCAAATAGAGACTCTAGGATTATGGACAGGTACGGGAAATGCATCTTTAGTTCTGCGACGTTTGCCATGAGATCGCTTAACTACCTAACCCAATTTACCCATCTTCAATGAGATCTCCTACAGGAACTTGGTGATGCTCTAAAGGGTAATACAGATGAGGCTGTCTCTGAGAAGTTTACAGCTCAACTTTCTACCCTAAATTCTGTAGTCAATTCATCCATGCGGATTATTTCCTATGCAGCCGATGGGTCGAGTCAAGCAGCAGATTCAGCGATAGCTCTGCGGAGATGCTCCTGGATGCGCTTATGCTCCTTTGCAGAAGCCTTCAAGTCTTCCTTTGTCAATACCTCATTTGATGGTTCTACTTTGTTTGGCCACAGGTCAAGGAGACTCTCACTAGATGTGAGCAGGAAGGAAAGACTCTGCCGTAGGAGTCCGTTTTTCCACCTCCACTAGACCATACCCCAAAGGGTAGAAAGGTGGAAAAATGTGGTTCCGGAAGTCCGAAGGAGCTTTCTAGAACACACGTAGTGAATCCTCCTTCAGGAGCAGAGGAGGGGGCAATAACGGAAGACGCCACTTTGGCGGCAGAAGGGGTCCACAAAACACGGGTGACAGGGAGCAGTTCCCTGGTAAGCCCTTCCAGCGCTCCTGAAAGGAGGCCCAACTGTCCTGCTCTGGAGGCAGTCTGGGGGTCGCTTGGCCTTGTACCCAGATGTCTGGCTAGAAATTACATCAGATTCTTGGGTACAAAGCATAGTTACCAGAGGTTACACCATTCCCTTTTCAGAACCTCCTCCAGTCAGAACAAGAATCCCAGATGTTCCACCCAGTCTGCAGAATCAAGCAGCCATAGAAATACAAAAGCTGCTAGACAGAAGAGTTATCCAGCCAGTCCCAGTGGACCAGGTAGGATCCGGAACTTACTCAAGATTCTTTTTAGTTCCAAAGAAAACAGGGGACTGGAGGCCCATTTTAGACCTCAGCAAGCTAAACGTTTTTGTAAAGAAGTAGTTCCGGATGGTCACGCTTCAGTCAATACTCCTGTTCCTGGAAACCAACGATTGGGTATGCTCTTTAGATCTCAAGGATGTGTACTACGACATCAAAATGGCAAGGCCTTCCAGAGATCACTTGCGTTTCTGGCTGGGAGCCAGTCACTATCAGTTTCGAGCACTGCCCTTTGGTCTCACTTCGGCCCTGAAAGTGTTCACCAAATGCATGGCAGTGGCTCACCTGAGGCGACTAGGATTCCGGGTGTTTCCGTACTTGGATGACTGGCTCCTCTCCGCCTCCACCAGGCATCAACCCATCCTCTCCAGGGATCATGTGACCAGTCTCTGTTCTCGATTAGGGATAACCATAAATTTTGACAAATCTACATTATTACCATCGCAGTATATCTCCTCTATCGGAGCAGATCTAGACACCACAACTGCAGTGGTCAGATTACCTCAGGAAAGAGTTCTCTGTAAGAAGTTTGATATCCCTCTTGCTTAAAGAAAGAGTCCCTGCCTTTCAGGTTCTAAAACTCTTAGGCACCTTGGCACCCACCCTCATAGCGGTTCCTCTGGGACGGATGCACATGCAGATACTCCAGTGGTTTGGTTACTTTTCACCCAGTGGTCTTATCAACAACTCCCAATGTCCTTCAAGATCATACTAAGATATTGCAAGAGGGATCTTCTCTGATGGCTGAACAGTCAACAGATGGCAATAGGTTGACCATTTGTTCTTCCCCCTCCGATAGCCATGGTCACCACGGATGCTTCCCTGATAGGATGGGGGGGCTTTTTCAGGGAAGGACTGTCCAAGGTACCTGGTCAGAACTGGAATGTTGTCTGCACATCAGTGTCCTAGAGTTGAGCGGTGCTTTTAGCATTGCAGCACTTCCACACAACTCTGCCTCAGGACATGATTGCAATCCAGATGGACATGTCGGTCTGGTACATCACAAACAGGGGGGAACCAGATCTTACCCCTTATGCCGAGAGGCCTTGAATTTGGCAATGGGCTGCATCCACCGGGTGCTTTCTGATAGCAACGCACATCCCGGGGAAATCCAGTGTGATAGCGGACAAGCTGAGCAGAGCTATTCTGTTGCCCCACGAGTTGTCCCTGAAACGAGAAGTGGCGGAAAGGATTTTCCACAGATGGGGCCAGCCTTGCTGCAATCAATTTGCATCCCTGCTGAATGCCAAAATTTTTGACAAGGGAATGTCCTATTTCCGACCTGTTGGATTTGTGTATTACTTACTGTAACTTGCTAGCCCCTGGTTGTTGTAGTTTTGCTTTGCTAGTCCCATTTCACCTGTAATGATTTGCTAACCAGTGGTTAATAACTTTGGCTTTACAATGTATTGTGCTGAGCACTCCTAGGTAGGTACTAGACTATTGGCCCTAGGGCCTATGTAAGCCTAGAAAAAAGGTACCCTGGCTTTCACCACCCAAGAAAATTGTTTTCCTGTGGCCCTGTCGAGCAGAGCCACAGAAGTGATCCCCGAGGTGAATTTCCCATCCATTCATGAAGATTTTTCTTGAAGAGTGCTAATGAGGAGCTTTGTTTGCTAGATAGGTAGTTTGTTCCAGAGTATGGGATGTCTATGGGATAGGAATCTATCCCTTCAGCATGTTCTGTTATTGTGGTGACAAGGTTTAGGTCCCAAGAGCGTGTAGCTCGAAGGGAGTGGGATTTCTTTAAGTGAAGCATGTCCAACAGCTCTGGGTTTGACATAGCTTTGTATGTTAGGCAGAGATCGCCTCAGTAGGCGCTATGCGATGGCGTAAAGCTGAAGTTTTTTGAGACTGTCTGCGTAGGGCATCTGATTGAGGCCAGTAATCCTCTTTGTGAGGAATTTCTGCGGCCTTTCCAGTTGTAGATGTCTCGTGATGTACATACCAAAAGGGGCTGTATTCAATAATGGATCTAATGAGTGACGAGTAGAGGAGAACAATGACCTCCTTTTTTTCCTGGATGAGAAACCTTTTGTGATGAGGTGTGCTATGTAGAAGGATTTCCTGACTACTGTGGTGATGTGATTATCAAAGGAGAGACTACTGTCCACCTGTGTCCCAAGGTCTCTTATCACACTTTCGGTGTTAAGTAGACTACCGCCTATGTGGTAGTTCATGGGTACAGAGTTTTTACCAGAAGGGATGAGAGTGCACTTTTTGGCATTGAGCTTAAGACCATGGTTGTGACACTAGGCATCTGTCTCAGTGAGGCCCTTTTGTACTTTGTCCACATCGTTAGGAGTTTTGATTGTGGCTCCTAGTTTGCAGTTATCTGCAAACTTTGTTAGCCAAAGACCACCTATGTTAGCCTGTACTTCAGAGAAGTAGATGCCAAACAGGAGAGGACCAGGACTGAACCCTGTGGTACTCCACTTGTCACTGGTCTGAAGTCGGTTGGAGTCTGCTACTTTCACAGTGTGGGTTCTGTCAGTGAGCCAGTTGGCAATCCATCTTGTGACATAGGGATTTATACCTAGTTTAGTGAGTTTATAATTCCAGAGTGGGGGATGGTGTCGAAAAGCCTTGGCGAGATCTAGATAGGCTGTGTGAACCACCTTACCCTCATCTACGGCTTTGGTGACTGCTTCAGAGAAGCCTGTCAGGTTTAGGAGACATGATCTGCTTTTTACAAACCCGAACTGGGTGGGGTCCAGAGTTTAGAGATTACCAATGTCATTATTAAGTTCCATAATGATTCCATAGCCTTGCAGTCCAGGCTCGTCAGGCTAATGGGGCGGTAGTTCCCGGGGTCCATGGTGGCTCCCCCTTTGTGGAGTGGGATAACTGTCGCAGTGCGCCATTCAGTGGGAATAAAGCCTGAGGTAAGGCTATGATTGAACATGGTAGTTAGGTGGGGTGCCAGTTCGTTCTGTAGTTCATGTAGAACGCAGCCTGGGATGTTGTCAGGTCCCATGGATGCTGTGTTCTTGGCTTTGGAGAGTGTGGTTTTTACCTGTGCAGCCATGATTACAGGAACTTTGCATTCTTCCGGTATAGCAATGGGCCCTTTAGGGGGTGAGAGAGGGGTAAAGTTAGCACTGAACCTATCAGCCAGGATGTTGGCAGTATCAGTTGGTTCTGTATATTTAGCACCATTGTGCTGTAGCTCAGAGCAGATCTGAGTTTTGCCATTGAGATTCTTGACATGGCTGTAGAATGCTTTGTGGTTGTCTTTAGAATTTGTGGCAATTTTGTTTTCATAACTACCTTTGGAGGATTTTATCAGGGATCTCGGCTTCTTACTGAGGCTGACCAGGGAGTTCCTCCAATCATGGGATTTTACTCTTTTTTTTTTGCAACAGTTTCTTTCTTCTGTTGTAGAGTTTTTTTATGGCAGGGGACCACCAAATTGGCTTCCTTTTATTTGAGGATAGCATCTTGGTTCTTTTAGGGATTGCACGATCCATGCATTCATGCAAGTGCTTATAAAGTGCATTTTTATTGGATTTAGCAGTTGTACCTCTATTGTCCATCTGCATGGGTGTCGTGAAGTTTACCACTTCTGTCCTTAAGCGTGAAGTTGGCTTTGGGGAAATTTTTTACAGTGGTTTCCCTAATGGGGGTGGAATGTGGATGTCTAGGGTTATTAGCTTGTGGTCAGATTTGACCAACAAGGACTTGACCTCTGGTGTGGAACACCGGTTGCCCATATTGGTACTGACCAGGTCTAGGATATTGCTGCCCCTGATGGGGCTGTGGATAAGTTGATCAAAGGCATTGGTATGTATGAATTCCAGAAAACATTGAGCAAAAGTGTTGGTACATGAGTTTTCCCAGTTAATGGTGGGGTAGTTGAAATCGCCCATTATTAGGGTGTTAAGTTGTCCCCTAATATTTTCCAGTGTATCAAGAAATGAGGAGTGGGAAACCTGGGGCATGGTGGGGGATCTGTAGCAAGCTACAATTTGGATAGCGGTCTTGCCCAGTTAGTTGCACTTGGATAATCTCAGATGCATTATGCTGAGCAATTAGCCTGGAGGTGTGGATATCCTAAATGAATATGGACACACCTCCGCCTTTAGTGTTTCAGTCCAGGTTAGATGGCTGAAAGGTGTGGTATGAATTATAGCCTGGTAATGCAGGGGTGCTCTCTGGAGTCTTGAACCATGTCTCTGTCACTGCACAGATGTCGATGTTTTCCATTTTAAGGAGTGCCTCAGTGAGTGCATTTTGAGGTTTAGACTTCTAGCATCGAGTAGCATTACTCTACTATATTTTGGTGCTTTCTTTCTCCCTGATCCTGTCTTGAAAATAGATCTGTTTTATCTGGGCACTTTGTTTAATATATATTACTGTTCCAGTAAAAAAAATGGCTACACCTCTTGGAAATGCAGACTGTTGGATGACCAAGTACATTCTCTTAATCATTGTAACAAAGAGAATACCTGTTTTACTTGTGAGAAGTGCATGAGGAATAAAAGAAAAAATGTGCATGGTCGCCACACGAGGTAGAAGTTAAACTTCTTTAAGGAAGTGCAAAGGAGCTTATACTATACTATACTGTACCATTTGCTTTCCTTCGCACTTCCTTACAGAAGTTTCACTTCTACTGTATGTGCGATCACGCATATTCTCTTTGTTATTATAGTGTTGTATCTGTGTTATTGCATTGTATGATAAGCACTATACACTTGAGTCTTATCCTGTTCCATTACTTAAAAGGGTAGTAGCAACTGTCTGAAGCAAGTATAAGTAACAGGCCTTTGAAGCTAGATATAAGCCCTTTACCACTAAAACTATACAGTTTTTGCTACAAGATGTTTCTAAATTTTATTTTGTTAATAGAAAGCCCTACTATGACATCACGATTAACTCAGTGACTCACTATGTTATATGCATCAGCAGTAGTTTATTACTTCCTAGAATGACAAGTGGTCAACTAGTTTTTGCAGTGTGAACATCTTTAAGTTGACACATGATGATTTCGCAGTGGTAGTGTAAACACGTGATGCTGTCGCAGTGGTAGTGTAAGCACGTGATGCTGTCACAGTGGTAGTGTAGTAGTTGCAGTAATACTAGTAGTATGTCTAGTAATAGTAGTAATAAAAGCACAATGCAAGTTGGATGCTGCTCTTCAAAAGAAGTGAATTTGAATTGTTTGCTTTCTTCCGTGTAATATCAAGGTGTTTTAAATATCAAGCAATTGGTTTATGCAACTATTAGAGGGATCTCAGGGAATATATGTATTTTTTCATTTTCAAATTTGTACTAAATAGGAGCTGTCTTGGACAAAGGGGGGGAGGGTGATAACTGTAGACTGAGTACTCCTCACTTGTCCATTATGAATGAATGTGTACAGTGCAAAATTTTGCCACCCCCATGCTCTCAGCTGTCCCTGATTTTGACTAATACTTTTTCTCTATCCCTTGAAAATGTTTGTTTTTGTAGTAAATCACTGAAGATTAGTCAGTCAACAAAGCCAGGACGTATCCTGTCATACTTCTTGTTCAGAAATGAAAAGGAGTTATGGAGTTACTAATATAGGTACACTGCTCACATATCCACTTGTGCCTAGAAATTATAGCACATATTTTCTTACTGGGAAAAAAAAAGACCATTGAAAAAAATGCCGGTGTGGAAATAAATGACGAGAACCTCGATGACGTGTTTCTACGAGCACCTCGATGACGTGTTTCTATTTGACATAAATCTCTTTTTTTTTTTTTTTTTGTTTGTTTTTTTTAATTCCTGCACCCACACCTTAATGAATTCATTTTTCTGTCTTTGACCAAATATGTATTTTTATCATGTTTATTAACCACAGCTGCACTTAGCACAGGAAGTAAAATTAAAAGTCGTTCTTAGCTGCGTATGAAGAGTCATTTGCAACTGTTCCATTTGTAGCTGCTGCAGTTACTTTGGCTGTAGGTAACTGTACCCTCGATGTACCACTTTTCAACAGACTAGACAATGTAGCCCTAACACAGTTGTACCTGTCAACTGTCCACATTTTACAGAATGTCTAGATTTTTGACTCATTTTTTGTTCCTCATATTTTTTCTGGTATTGTGGATTGAAGTCAAAGAATATTGAAAGACATTTCAGATTCAGACTGCATATCCTTCAGAAAATGCATGCTAATGCAAAACCTGTTGTTCTGTCAGAATTTTAATTTTGTTAGAATAATATTTAAAATTGTCCCTATTTTTGGGCCTTTATCTCCCAATTATTTATGGCTTTGTTCTGATTTCTTGATCTAAGAGGTTGAGCAGTCTGAACGCAACCCTGATCCTAGCCCTAAAGTCCCCTATTGCCCCCTTACCATAAGACCATTTCCCCCTCCTGTCCCAATCATGCTCTAAGCAGAAAATCATCCTTGCTAACCCTAAAGACCCCATCACTTCTAAATCTAAAATCCCCCCTCCCTTTACTAAACCAGGTATGAACAGGGTTTGCGGGGTTTGGTACTTCTCATGGGGCAAAGAGAATAGCAACGCCTGTGCAATCATAAAGGTACGGACATTAATTTTTCTGCAGGATTAGAGACTGGGGTATTTCTCTCTCTGTTTGTGGGATAGTCTAGCTTGGCAGAAAGATGCCCCTTTTCAGCTCAAGCCGGGGCAAAGTTACAGAAAAAAGATTACACCATTACATAAAGGATAGAGTAAACAGAGATATACAAGTAGTCAACAAATCAAAATTTAAACTGAGTAGCAGTAATTTATAACAGCATAACGTAAGAGTTTAGGAGAAGAAAGGAGGAAACAAAGAATTTGTATTAAGAGGTGAGAGAGACTGTCTTAGGATAAATATGAGGAAGAAGGGGGAGAGGACATACTTTGGACCAGTAAATATGACTAATGAACAAATATACAAAATGTAAATGAGTATCATTAATAGCATTATGAAAATAGATGTGAAACAGTAAATGTGAAGTTGTTCAATCAAGCCGTTTGTTCTTATTTGTGGGTGGAGCGATCCATCGGCTTTGAGCCGGCCGCTTTCCAAGCTCAAGACCTCTCAGTAGCTCGAGGCACAGCCCCTATCCCATGATGCTCTATGGCTAAACCCCAGATCTAGTTTGCCACTGCAACGGATTGCAAGTTCTCCAGAGAGCTCGGGCCAGTATAGCAATTTTTTTGTGTTATTTTTCATCTTCTATGATTAAACTTGATAGTTTGTTTCCTAATTGATATTTTAGCACTATTTCACTGTTTTAGGATGGTGTCCTGTTATTGTCAGTTTAGTGTGTTTCTGTGTTTAGAGCGGTTGCTCTTGGGCCTTGCCCTCTTTTTCGTTTAACGCACTCCTGTGCTCCTCTCTTATAGTTGAACAGGACTCTGTCAACTTCTTCCCTATCCCATTCTTTGTATATATTTTATAGACTTAGTAGTTGGTTATTTCTTAGATTTCGATATATATATATACATATATCTTAGTAGTTGATATTTAGGATGTTGCATTTATAGCTTTTTCTTGGTGTTACTTTAGTACAGTATGTCTGACCAGAAAGAAAGACCGAGAAGTCAGGCTTCAAAAGGTGTGACTGTGGACAGAAAATGTCCATTACGGACAATCATGTGTCCTGTGTTTATTGTTTAGGACCTCTACATTTACAAGATGATTGTTCCATCTGCCACTCTTTTAGTGGCAGAGTCTTGATGGAAAGGAGAAGAAAACTTATGGACAGGGGTCTGTTAAAGCCTGAATTTCAGGAAGCCTTGGACAAGGCCGACCCGACCTCAAGTCTTGAAGGGTCGAAGTCATCAAAGGTGTCCTCGGAACTAAAGTCCTTGGTTCCAAGCACCTCTGTTAGGTGCGGTCGCCAGTTCCTAAGCCATCGGAGCCGTGCACCAAACCGATGCTTTGGAGCCAATCTTCGGTGCTGGAGACTGTTTCTGAGGTATTGAAGTCTGCAATCCTCCGATCTGTGGCTTCTTGGTCCCCTCGACCCGTTTGTCTAGAACCCTCTCAGATATCAATGTGGATTGTGTGGTGCAGAGGCTTTTAGAGAACCCGACATTGGCTAAATTAATCTCGGTCTTGTCCCAGCTGGGTTTGATTCCTACTGCCATTCCTGTGCCTGTATCTACTCCTCCTGCGACCCTGCCTAGGCCTTTGGAGGCGGAAGATCTGATGGTGGTGGATCCCTCAAAACAGAGTCCTGTCCCAGTGACTTTGGTTCCGTTGACTCTGACCTCTTCGTGCCATTCAAAGTGTCTCGGGGCCCACAGCTCCGGGGAAAGAGTTGAACCGACTTGTGTATTCAAACCCTTCCTCTCGGTGCCTCGGCGCATTTCAGTTCGGCTCCATCCTCTGGTTCGGAGCCCATGGTCTCAGCACCTGGGAAACCGCCTTCTTCGGAACAGGCGGGTCCTCTGGTCGAGACTCTGGTGCCTTTGATGCCTTGAAGAGGGTCATGTCTGCCAAGACTCTCACTTCGTCAGGTCTTTCCGCCTCCTCCCCTAAAATACCGCGTTCTGCCTCTACATCACAGGTCCCTGCTAAGCGTCGAGACCCAGAGCCTCAGGTGACCCCTTTGGGTGAACCCTGCTCTACTGAGACCTTACCAGATGCCCCCATTGATGAGATCCCCAGAAAGAGACTTTGCAAGATGAGGCATTTGTATTCCCCTCAGGAATCCTTGACATCAGACACCGACTTAAAGGAATCAGAAGGGTCCCCCTCGGAGGATGTCTCCTTCGTAGACATCCTGGGGATACTGAAACGGAGGGGTTACTGGCAGTCCATTTCCCCAACTGAGGATGAGTCTGTGCTTCTGAAGGCCTTTGGGTCTCAACCTTCCACCTCCTGGGTTACTCCGCCCTTTGACAAACTTATGGATCTGGTTGCTCGAAGGGCGTGAGGGTCCCCCGATTCTGTGGAGCCAGTCCCTCGGAGGCCCAATAAATTTCATCACTTCCCGTGCAGACAAATTGTACCTCACCAAAGGAGTTCCTGTTGATGCCATGGTGGTGGCAGCGGCCACCAAGAAGGTGATGTCAAAGACCTCTACTACTGTCCATCCTCCAAATAGAGACTCTAGGATTATGGACAGGTACGGGAAACGCATCTTTAGTTCTGCGACGTTTGCCATGAGATCGCTTAACTACCTAACCCAATTTACCCATCTTCAATGAGATCTCCTACAGGAACTTGGTGATGCTCTAAAGGGTAATACAGATGAGGCTGTCTCTGAGAAGTTTACAGCTCAACTTTCTACCCTAAATTCTGTAGTCAATTCATCCATGCGGATTATTTCCTATGCAGCCGATGGGTCGAGTCAAGCAGCAGATTCAGCGATAGCTCTGCGGAGATGCTCCTGGATGCGCTTATGCTCCTTTGCAGAAGCCTTCAAGTCTTCCTTTGTCAATACCTCATTTGATGGTTCTACTTTGTTTGGCCACAGGTCAAGGAGACTCTCACTAGATGTGAGCAGGAAGGAAAGACTCTGCCAGAGTCCGTTTTTCCACCTCCACTAGACCATACCCCAAAGGGTAGAAAGGTGGAAAAATGTGGTTCCGGAAGTCCGAAGGAGCTTTCTAGAACACACGTAGTGAATCCTCCTTCAGGAGCAGAGGAGGGGGCAATAACGGAAGACGCCACTTTGGCAGAAGGGGTCCACAAAACACGGGTGACAGGGAGCAGTTCCCTGGTAAGCCCTTCCAGCGCTCCTGAAAGGAGGCCCAACTGTCCTGCTCTGGAGGCAGTCTGGGGTCGCTTGGCCTTGTACCCAGATGTCTGGCTAGAAATTACATCAGATTCTTGGGTACAAAGCATAGTTACCAGAGGTTACACCATTCCCTTTTCAGAACCTCCTCCAGTCAGAACAAGAATCCCAGATGTTCCACCCAGTCTGCAGAATCAAGCAGCCATAGAAATACAAAAGCTGCTAGACAGAAGAGTTATCCAGCCAGTCCCAGTGGACCAGGTAGGATCCGGAACTTACTCAAGATTCTTTTTAGTTCCAAAGAAAACAGGGGACTGGAGGCCCATTTTAGACCTCAGCAAGCTAAACGTTTTTGTAAAGAAGTAGTTCCGGATGGTCACGCTTCAGTCAATACTCCTGTTCCTGGAAACCAACGATTGGGTATGCTCTTTAGATCTCAAGGATGTGTACTACGACATCAAAATGGCAAGGCCTTCCAGAGATCACTTGCGTTTCTGGCTGGGAGCCAGTCACTATCAGTTTCGAGCACTGCCCTTTGGTCTCACTTCGGCCCTGAAAGTGTTCACCAAATGCATGGCAGTGGCTCACCTGAGGCGACTAGGATTCCGGGTGTTTCCGTACTTGGATGACTGGCTCCTCTCCGCCTCCACCAGGCATCAACCCATCCTCTCCAGGGATCATGTGACCAGTCTCTGTTCTCGATTAGGGATAACCATAAATTTTGACAAATCTACATTATTACCATCGCAGTATATCTCCTCTATCGGAGCAGATCTAGACACCACAACTGCAGTGGTCAGATTACCTCAGGAAAGAGTTCTCTGTAAGAAGTTTGGTATCCCTCTTGCTTAAAGAAAGAGTCCCTGCCTTTCAGGTTCTAAAACTCTTAGGCACCTTGGCACCCACCCTCATAGCGGTTCCTCTGGGACGGATGCACATGCAGATACTCCAGTGGTTTGGTTACTTTTCACCCAGTGGTCTTATCAACAACTCCCAATGTCCTTCAAGATCATACTAAGATATTGCAAGAGGGATCTTCTCTGATGGCTGAACAGTCAACAGATGGCAATAGGTTGACCATTTGTTCTTCCCCCTCCGATAGCCATGGTCACCACGGATGCTTCCCTGATAGGATGGGGGGGCTTTTTCAGGGAAGGACTGTCCAAGGTACCTGGTCAGAACTGGAATGTTGTCTGCACATCAGTGTCCTAGAGTTGAGCGGTGCTTTTAGCATTGCAGCACTTCCACACAACTCTGCCTCAGGACATGATTGCAATCCAGATGGACATGTCGGTCTGGTACATCACAAACGGGGGAACCAGATCTTACCCCTTATGCCGAGAGGCCTTGAATTTGGCAATGGGCTGCATCCACCGGGTGCTTTCTGATAGCAACGCACATCCCGGGGAAATCCAGTGTGATAGCGGACAAGCTGAGCAGAGCTATTCTGTTGCCCCACGAGTTGTCCCTGAAACGAGAAGTGGCGGAAAGGATTTTCCACAGATGGGGCCAGCCTTGCTGCAATCAATTTGCATCCCTGCTGAATGCCAAATGCAGAAGCTACTTTGCCCTGAATCCCCTTCCAGGGGACAGCCCAAGGGATTCACTTGTACATGATTGGCCCTCTGGTCTCCTTTATGCCTTCTGTCCAACTCCTCTGATCCCCAAGTTTTTACAGAAAGCAAAGAGCTCGGGAAGGATATTATTCTGATAGCCCCCTTTTGGCCTCGGCAGATGTGGTTTCCCTTCCTCTATCAATTCCTTCTAGAAGAACCTTGGTTTCTGGACCCAGTGCCAGACCTTCTGACCCATTTGTCGTGAGTTCTTCACCCGTCTCTACAGTCCCTCAGAGTGACAGCTTGGCTGCTCCACTTCCCAGCATAGCCAGGCCATACAACTTGTCATCCACGGTGCAACATATTCTGATCTCCCAAAGTCTCCACCAGGAAACTGTACAACAGTAAATGGAAGAGTTTTATGCAATTGGGCCTATCGACATGATATTGATCCATATGTTGCTCCAATTGATAGTGTTCTGGAGTTTCTCACTATGCTTTTTCACAAAGATGTAGCGGCAGCCACTGTAAGAGTCCAATTGGCTGCAATATCCAATTTTCACTTGGGATTTAAAGTGTATAGTCGTATCTCACACAGATTTTGTAAATCCTTCCTGAAGGGGACTCGTCACCTTAGGCCACCTGTCAGACAACCAGTTGCCCCCTGGAATTTAAATTTAATACGGTCTCAGCTTATGCTTCCCCCTTTGAACCCGCATCTTCTTGCCCTTTGAAGTTTAGCTCTTGGAAAACAATATTTTTGGTGGCTATTACCTCAGCTCTTAGAGTTTATGAACTACAAGCTCTTTCTATCAGACCTCCGTACCTGGTGTTTCATCCCGACAGAGTGTCGCTTAGGATAAACCCCGCCTTTTTTCCTAAGGCCTGCTCCGAAGTTAACTTGAACCAATCTATTGAGCTACCCACCTTTTTCAGACACCACTCCAGTAATCTGGAGTATATGTTACATAAACTTGATGTTCACAGACAACTGAGGTTTTATTTGGACAGAACAAAGGAGTTTAGGAAATCTGAACAACTCTTTGTCTCCTTTGTGGACAATAAAAAGGGGCTGCCTGTGGCTAAAGTTACATTGTCCAAGTGGTTATTTGATTGCGTAAAATACATATACTCATCTTCCAATCAACCTTTAGAGTATAGTGTGAAAGCACATTCTACCAGGGCTGTCTGTACAGCTTTAACTCGCACAGCCCATTTGCCTTTGGATGCTATTTGTGCAGCTGCTACTTGGTCCAAACCCCATATGTTTATCACTTATTACAAGGTGGACAGGGCCTCCAGAGACAGGGCTTTCTTTGGTTCCACTGTTCTCAGGGATGTACTCCCATGAGCCACCCAGGATTAGGGTGCTTGGGACACTACCTACATGTAAGAACAAACGGCAAGATTGAACAACTTCACATAAAGAAGTTATGTTCTTACCATAATGTTCCATGTGAGTTGTTCATCTCACCTTTGTTCTTACATTCCCTCCCACCTTTCCCCCTCCATGTTCTAGAAGAATGGGCATGACTGGTGGTCTGGTTGGTCTAGTTAGTTTCCTTCTCCATCCAGGGTAGTGTGTGACAAATTGTAAATGTATGTGTTTGTGTATATATGTTGGTATGTTAGCAATATTTTTTCTTCCTGGATTCAGCAAACTAGATCTGGGGTTTAGCCAGTGAGCATCATGGGATAGGGGCTGTGCCTCGAGCTACTGAGAGTTCTTGAGCTTGGAAAGTGGCTGGCTCAGAGTTTATGGATCGGCTCTGCATCCACGTGAAAGAACAAAGGTGAGATGAACAACTCACATGGAACGTTATGGTAAGAACATAACTTCTTTATATGATTAATGAACAAATATACAAAATGTAAACTGAGGATCATTAATAGCATTATGTAAATAGATGGGAAACATCCTGGGAAGAAAACCAAGGAGACAGAAAATTAGTATTAATAAACAAGGGCAAATGTTTTAAAACGGATGACAAAATAAGATACACCACGACAAAAATGTTTTTAAAAATTTCCATATAGCAAAAAGCCATACATGCTATTGTACAAATGTCAAATCTCACTCTAAAAACAAGCTTGGTCATACCACCAATCCTTCATCGCCTATAAATAGTCATAAAAACAAAAAAACTGTTGTTCAAATTAGTAACATAAAAAACAAGCAAGTTAAGCACTTTTAAGTAAATAAGAAATCATTTTATTAACTTGGTAACTAAATCTGTCATAATGCTTCATGGTAAGAACTGTAAAACTGAAAGTGAGACATATCAATTCCAGCATAGTATATAAGAGGTGCAAGTTCATAAACTTGATGTAAAGTACTGGCTTGTAGGTATGTAGATTAGATATGACATGGGGGAGCGCCGCAGATGCTGCATGATCTCTTTTGTGGGTGTGGCTCCACACTTCTAACTGCTGATGTTCTTCGTCTTCCCTTGCTGCAGTCCTGACTATTGGGTATAGTCCGCGTCCCAGTCGGCCCGAATACCAGAGTATAAGGCTGACGTCGGTCATGGCGCCTTAGACTGACGTCAGTACGTCAGGGTACTAATGCGCATGACCGACGTCATTTCCTCAGTCTTTTTTGCCGCATGGTCCGATGCAGAAGCAATTTTGCGAGTGCAGGTTGGCGTTCTGAGATTTTCCGAAACCGGAGTTTCAGACCGAGTACAGAGTTGGCTAAGAACCCGTTGAACATTTTGGTTTTTCTTGCCTCAGTATATTGCGGATGTCAGAAAAAGTGAATAACTGTATTTCTTGTCGGAAGCAGATAGCGCATGACCATGATCATACATTGTGTATACCTTGTTTAGGGCCTGAGCACGACGTTGTTGGTTGCCGCTCTTGTGCTAGATTTAATAAGCGCACTATTAAGAGGAGGCTTGATTGTGCTAGGTTAGTGTTTGGGAAGCGTTGCAATTATATGCCGCCGGATGCTCCGGCGCCTGCTTCATCTAAGAAGCGCAAGGACAAAACAGTGAAGTCTAGGGTGAGGAACCGGCAGTCCCGGACGCCGGTCCTTTAGAAGGCTCAGGAGCCAGAGGTTTTGCCAGGAGTCTCTATGGAGTCTCAGGCAGATACTTTACTGTTACAGGATGTGCCCTCTCAGGAAGTAGGCCAGGCTGAGGGGGCTTCTCAGGTAACTGTTCTTCCCTCTCTTACCAAGGTAGTTAGGGCCTCTCCTTCTGTTTCCAGAGCTTCTTTTAGAGGAAGGCCAAGTTCAGCTTCTGTAGGGGCTTCTCCTAGCATTTCGGGCTCTGTGCCTAAGAAACATATGCTTAAAATGGCTGAAGATTTGATTACTCTGATTAGAGGTTCTATGCCCCCACCTGATAAGAGGCCTAGGGTGGAACAGGAGTTTGATAGTTTTGAACAGTGTTCACAGGCTTCAGAGTCTTCTGTGGAAGACTTGCAAGAGTTTCCTGCTTATTCTGATTCTGATGTGGATGATTCCACTCCTTCAGCTTCTCCTCCTGAGGATTTTTCATTTTCAGAGACTCTTCACTCCATGAGGGAGCACTTTAAATGGGAAGGCCAAGATTACTCTGACTCCAGAAAAAGGCTTAGGGAATTCTTGTTTTTGCCTCTGCATAGGCCCTTAGCTATTCCTCCTGTGTTGAATGTGGTGGAGGATGTTTTGCAGAGGCTTCTCTGAACCCTGATTCCTTGCCTCCTGCTCCTGTTAAGCCTGATAGGTATTATAGGGTGCCCGAAGCTCATAAGTATTTGTTTAAGAGTCCCAGGGCGGACCCAGAAACTGTTTCTCAGGGGCCTAAAGGTGTTAAAGCTTCTGTTGTTAAAAATCCTGTACCCTCTGATAAAGAGGCAAGGGCTTTGGATAGGTGGGGTAAGAAAGTATATACTTCTTCCACTCTAGCCATGAGGCGTTGAATTGTCAATTTCATATGCTGAAATATCAGAATTATCTCCTTTCACAATTGAAATCTAAGGTGGATGCTTTGGCGGAAGGTATTGAGTGTAAAGAATTGCTGGATTTGGTTCATGTGTCTGAACAAGTGGGTAAGCATTCTTTGCAGTGTGGTTTTGATGCTGTTCAGGCCTCCTCGAGGGTGGCTGCTACTAGTTCTGTTCTTCGCAGACATGCATGGTTGAAGGATCAGAATTTAGCTGAGCATGTTAAGACCAGGATTTTGGATGCTCCTTTACAGTCTGATGTGTTGTTTGGACCGCCTGTGGAAGCAGTTTTAAAGAAAATGGAGGACAAAGCTAAGTCTATGCAGACTGTTAAAGATTTTTGCAGGTGCAACCTCCAAGTTTAGTAGAAATTGGCCTGCTAAGGGGTGGACATATCCTGCTTATGGTTCCCAGTCTAGGGGTAGATCTAGACGTGGTAGGGGCAGGGCTCAAGGTTCGTTTAGGCCTAGATCAGACAGTTCACCTGCTCAGACTTCTGGTGAGGGCAGGGGTCAGTCCTTTCGTAAGCAGACCCAATGACCTGCCTTTTCAGCTGCCAGTGGACTCGCGTCTGGCAGCTCCTTTGGGAGGAAGATTGTCTGTTTCCAAAGAAAATTGGGATTTAATCACTCAAGACAGATGGGTGCTGGATATCATTCATCACGGGTACAGATTTTATTTCCACACAATGCCCCCTTTCAAAGGCATGCCAGATGTTCCTCCTCCACAAAGAAAAGAGGCTCTCAAGCAAGTTTCTCAGTTACTCCAGATAGGGGCTATTCAGCCAGTCCCTGTGTCAGAAAGGGGCTTCGGATTTTATTCTCGCCTGTTCCTAGTACCAAAGAAGGGGAACACGTGGAGACCAATTTTGGATTTATCTATCCTCAACACTTATCTGGACATTCCCAAGTTCAAGATGTTGACGTTACAGCAACTGTTACCTCTGCTGGGCAAGGATCACTGGATGGTAACTTTGTATCTCAAGGAAGCTTACCTTCATGTGCCCATAAGGCTAATTTGCAGAAAGTATCTGCGGTTTCGAACTGGAGATTTTCATTATCAGTTCTCTGCATTGCCCTTTGGCTTATCTACTGCCCAGAGTATTCACAAAGGTTCTGGCTCCAGTGATAGCTTACTTCAGGCTTCAAGGCATTCAAATTTATCCTTACTTGGACGACTGCCTGATTCTGGCTCAAGAAAAGAACACCTTCTACAGCATCTGAATATGTCATAGCAGTGCTAAGATGCCTAGGGTATTCTGTGAACGAAATAAAGTCCAGTCTAGTACCCTCTCAAGACATGTGCTTTCTGGGTGTGAGACTGGATACAGCAGCCCAGATGGCCTTTTTAACCCCGGACAAACAAAAGAGTCTGTCACTTTACTTCCATCAACTATCTCATCAGTCCGTGCTGACTGCAAGGACAGTCCTTCAAGCATTAGGGTTCATGGCATCTTGTATTCTGGTGCTTCCCAATGCCAAACTGCATATGAGGAAGCTGCAATGGTATCTCAAAATGTATGGACACAGCACTGCCAAGATTTGGACACTGTCATTCAAATAATACCTTGCCTTCAAAAGGAATTCTTGTGGTGGGCTCAGGAATGTCACCTAAACAAGGGACTCTCTGTGACCCGGCCAGAGGCGAGTCAGATTTTAACGACAGATGCCTCGGACACTGCTTGGGGAGCTCATCTAAATGGAAAGTGGATACAAGACAAGTGGCCTGCCAGACTACAGCATCTACATATCAACATGAAGGAGATGTTAGCAGTCCAGTTTGCATTGATGGCGTTCAAGGAGTTACTTCTTCCAGGGCAGGTGTTGATTCTGACAGACAACACAACTGTCATGTGGTACATCAACAAGCAAGGGGGAACACATTCTTATCCTCTATGCAGGCAAGCAATGATTTTATGGGAGACTGCGTTAAGCCTGCAACTGACTCTTCAGGCAAGGTTTCTGCCAGGAGCACAGAACTCCCTAGCAGATGTATTAAGCAGACAAATCATGGATCCCCACAGTGGAAACTGGATCTTCATGTATTTCAGAAATTGACAGTGTCATGGGGAACTCCAGACATAGATCTGTTCGCTTCTCCACTAAACCACCAGCTGCCAAAGTATTGCACAAAGGGGTTTCATCACACAGCTTGGAAAGTGGATGCTCTGTCTTTCAGTTGGAAAACCCTTCATGTCTATGCTTTTCCACCTCTACCTCTTCTTCCAAAGGTATTACTAAAGGTCAGACAGGACAGGCCAAGGATGATTTTGATAGCTCCAGATTGGCCTCGCAACACTGGTACCCACTTCTAAGGAGTCTTGTAAAGAAGCCTCCATGGCCTTTACCTCTGATTCCTCATCTGTTATCTCAGAAGGACGGTCATCTGCTCAATGTCAAGCTTCAATCTCTCCATCTCACAGCTTGGCATATTCTGTGTTGAAACATGGAAGGTCTCAGCTTCCTCAACAAGTTTTAAATGTGATTATGGAAGCTAGAAGGCCTAGTACTAGGAGAGTGTACGCAGAAAAATGGAAGAGATTTTTATTTTGGTGTACAGCAAAGAATTTGGAGATTTCAGAGCCTAATTTGAGTGTGGCTCTTCAATATCTTACTGAGTTATTGGACAAAGGTTTGTCTTTCTCTTCCATAAAGATTCATGCTGCAGCAATTTCAGCTCACTATGATTGTGACCCACCTTTGTTTTCGCATCCTTTGTTCAAGCAGTTTCTTAGAGGGGCAAAGAATATAAGACCCCACGTGAGCTCCTACTCCTGCTTGGGATCTCAATTTTGTGTTGGAAAAACTTACTCTACAACCTTTTGAGCCGGCAGCTACTGCTGAATTGAAATATTTGTCATGGAAGACGGCTTTTCTGTTGGCTATTACTTCTGCAAGAAGGGTGTCTGAGTTGCAGGCCCTTATGGCAGTAGAGCCCTTTTGATTTTCCATAAGGACAGGGTATCATTACGCACTAATCCTTCCTTTATGCCTAAGGTGGTTTCTAGTGTGGCTTTAAACCAAACTATTCATTTGCCTACGTTTTTGCAGATCCTCAAAATAAAGGGGAAAAGATTTTGCACACTTTAGATGTACACAGGCAATTGCGTTATTATTTGAGCAGGACTAAAGATTTTAGGCAGTCTCAGCAGTTACTTGTTTCTTTTGCTTTAAGTTCACAGGGCAAACCTGTGTCAAAACAAACTATTTCTAGGTGGATTGGCTTTGCATTGCATTTTGTTATTCCCATCATGGCAAAGAGGTTCCAGCTGGGATTAGGCCTCATTCCACTAGGGCTACTGCCACTTCAACAGCATTTCTAAGGGGGGTGGCAACTAAGGATATTCTGGAAGCAGCTACTTGGAGTTCAGTGCATACTTTCTCTAGGCATTATCACCTGCCTATATACTCTAAGTCTAGAGCTGGTTTTGCCACAGCTGTTTTACAAGGCATGTTGTCAGCTCCTGCTACTTTATAATTTGCCAGCCTCCCTTACCTCTGCTTTGGGATTCTACCCAATAGTCAGGACTGCAGCAAGGGAAGACGAAGAACATAGTACAGTTTTGTACCTACCATAAATGTAGATGTTCGAGGATTCCCTTGCTGCAGTCCATTTACCCTCCCTCCTTCCCCTCTGTGTTTCAGGGTGGTTGTGTAGGTGCCTTTACATGCTTATATTTTTTGTATATATATATTACTGTATATATTGTACATGTTTATTGGTGCAGGTTGTTTTTGGGACTTGTCTTTTTGGGTCTTCTGACATCTGGGGCAAGAAAAGACTGAGGAAATGGCGTCGGTCATGCGCATTAGTACCCTGACGTACTGACGTCAGTCTAAGGCGCCATGACCGACGTCAGCCTTATACTCTGGTATTCGGGCCGACTGGGACGCGGACTATACCCAATAGTCAGGACTGCAGCAAGGGAATCCTCGAACATCTACATTTATGGTAGGTACAAAACTGTACTTTTTTGTCACTTCCCTGAATTGTTGACTTATGTTATAGTTAACGGATGCACGTTTAATCTGTTTAGGGTGTTGTCGATAATCATAGTGACATGTTCACAGTTGTTGGAGAAACGATTGTTGGTTTCAGAGAAGATGGTTACAGAAACAGGACCGGTTTTATACTTGGTACAGAAGGCATTGGGAGTGGTTGTAGACTGGCTGATTTCTGACACTAACCATTCATTCATTCATTCTGTAAACTGATTCAGGAACATGCCTGTCAACCTGTTACAATAAGAAATCTGGACAAAGCCAAAAATATTGGGGGGGATGAAGGCCTAAAAATAGGGGCAGAGTTTATATATTGCTCTTATAAACTTAGACGGATGACAAAAAAAGGTTTTACATTAGCATGCATTTTCTGAAGTATATGAAGTAATTATTTAATGATTTCAATCCTCTTATCTTCTTCTTTCAGCTGCTCCTGTTAGGGGACACCACAGCAGATCAACTGTTGCCATTTCGTCCTGTCCTCTGCATCTTGCTCTGTCACACCATCCACCTGTATGTCTTCTCTCACCACATCCATAAACCTTTTCGTAGGCCTTCCTCTTTTCCTGTTACCTGGCATCTTCATCCTTAGCATCTTTTTCCCAATATACTCTGCATCCCTCCTTAGCACATGTCCAAACCAACGTAGTCTTGCCTCTCTGGCTTTGTCTCCAAACCTTCCAACCTGGGCTGACCCTCTAATATGCTTATTCCTAATCCTGTCCATCCTCGTCACACCCAGTGCAAATCTTAACATCTTCAACTCTGCCACGTCAAGCTCTGACTCCTGCCTTTTTGTCAATGCCACTGTCTTCAACCCATATAACATAGCTGGTCTCACTACCCTCTTGTAGATCTTCCCTTTCACTCTTACTGGTACTTGTCTGTCACAAATCACTCCTGACGCTCTTCTCCACCCACTCCATCCTGCCTGTACTCTCTTCTTCACCTCTCTTCTGGACTCACCATTACTCTGAACTATTGATCCCAAGTATTTAAACTCATCCACCTTCGCCACCTCTACTCCCTGCATCCTCACCATTCCTCTACCCTCCCTCTCATTGACACAAACATATTCTGTCTTAGTCCTGCTGACCTTCATTCCTCTTCTCTCCTCAATGATTAGTTAAAAAAAAAAAATTATAAGGAGCAAAGCAAAAATATCAAGCAAAACTCTGGACATTCTACAAAAATCTGGACAGTTGAGAGGCATATCAGGAATGGGGATATAATCTTCATGTCCACAATGCACACACTAACATTTGGCATTAACCCTGTACATTATTAATGTGAAACTGTAAAGAACCCCAAGATACCACATGTTCTAATTTTGATCTCTAAGTGTCACACATATACCTTACCTTCTGCAGTATTAATAAAGAAGAGCTTGTTTATGTTAGTGTTGAAGTTTGGTCTTAGATTTGTATAAGAAGGTTTATCTTCATAGCTTAGGACTAATTTTTGTTTTTCATTGTTTGATTAAAAAAAAAAAAAAAAAAACTTAAGTAATGGTAGTTGGTCTGAATGTTCGTGGATGAAAGTTAGTAAAAAGCCATTGGGATGGATTTACCGCATTTATCAGTATTAATGTTTGCTACTGCATTCATTTATTTACCATTAAACAATTTCTATAGTGTATTTTCTTTGGATTTGTCAATTTGGATATTTACTTATTGTCACTCCATTTTCTACATGAGTTGGAGTGACATGTCACTTGCCATCTCTCAATTCGATGCCACTGTCTTACCTTTTTTGAGAGTCATGTGTAACTGTTGCATGTCTTCCCTCATACTATCCATCGGTTTCTTGGATGCCTTCATTTCCTCTCTTCTTCCTGCCTATACCAAATTTTGATCATCATGTTGTCCTCTGCTTTCCTGCAGAAGTGTCTGAACCACTATAATTCTCTACATTTAGAGCTACCTGGGCTTCTGCTTTGATGTCCTTCTTTCTTCTCCTGTCCCACTGTGCATCCTACTGTCCAGCACCTCTAGCTTCCTCTATTGCTGAGCCTTTACTCCCCATGTTTTTGTACCATAAAGTAGTACTGTGGTTGCACCACTGTTTTTGTTCATCTTACTTTTCAGCTTCTTTGACATTCTTTTGTCATGCTGTAACTCTTTAACACTCTGTGCCAGTTTTTTGCAGCCCCCCCCAGCTTCTAGCTTTGACCCCCCCCTCATTCAGACTTTCCTTCTCCTCAATTACCTATCCCATGTACTTGAGACTGTTAACCTCTCCCAGTATTTCCCTTCTGTCTCATTTCTCATCTTCTTTAAAACTGTTTTGGCTGTACTTGTTTTCATCCCATGTGCTTTCAGTTTTGCAGTCCATTCTCCTATCCTTTATTGAAATTTTGCTCAGAGTCTGCCTGTAGTGCCACATCATCTGCATAGAGCAACTTTGTCGTTCTGTCCCCTATGACCTGTTTGGCAATGTAGTCCATATCCAGTATAAAAAGCAGTGGGCTCAGAGCTGAACTCTGATGTAAACCATTTCTATTGAGAGCCCCACTGTGAGCTTGAACATTGTACTTGTCATTGGGTCCTAGTATAGCCTGCACTAATTCTACCAGTGTTTCTGGCACTTCAAAACTATTGCAGGCTTGCCCAAATCAGCTTTCTTCTGACCATGTCATATGTTTTTTCCAAGTCTGTGAATGCCCAGTTGCACTCTTTACTCATCTCTAGTTTCTCATCTATCTGTCTCACTACAAAAAGAAAGTCAGTTTTGCTGCATCCTGACCTGAATCTGAACTGCTCATCTCTCATCTTACTTTCTACTTCTCTGCATATTTATCAGTCATCTTCTCCAGAACTTGCAGTATGATAGGAGTTTGAAACCTCTGTACTGCCCACAGTTGTGAATATCCCTTTTGTTCTTGAATATTGGCTCTAGTATACTCCAATCATCTGGGATACGTTTTTCTCGCCATACTGCTATGAGTACCCTCAGGAGCCAATGCTCCCTTAACTCACTCAACATATTGATCATATCTGCCTTGACATCATCTAAGCCTGCTGCTTTCCCTGACTTAATTTTCCTTAGTGCTGTTCTTATTCCACATTGCTCATCCTAACATTGGGTAGTCTATGGCAAAGATGATGGGCCATGAGAGCTGCCTAGGGTATCGCTGGTCCAGTCTTTTCCATGGTCCATCGAAGCAATTTTTGAATGTAAAGGGTTTCAATTCTGAAGTTGCTACGCTTCCACAGGAATTCCTCTTATGTATTGACTTGTATTTTCCAAAGGCTCTTTACTGTGAATAGGAATAGACCCAAAAACCTTTAATTCACCATTAAATTTTTGGGAACTTTATGTACTCTTTAACAGCCTTTATGGAAACTAAACCATCAACATATTAGAGAAAAATATTTAAATTAGAAGATGGTTATTAAAGAAAAATAGCAAAATACCAAAAAATGTATAAAATTATTTATAAATAATTTCTTCACCATTGAAAAAGAGAAAAAAATAGGAGAACTGAATATGATAAAAATTGGAAAATTTTTTAACCCCCTTATTATCCAAAATTTTAAGAAATTTTAAAGGTGGAATTGGCCCAAAAAATTTAATTTGCTTTTTAAAACCCGGAATTTGCTAATGGATTGAATTCAATAAAGGGGTTTGGTTTCGGATATAAAGGAGAATAACCCCAGGATTGAAATTAAAAACCCCTAATTTGGACTTTTTGGTCCTAGACCTAAATTTTAGAATAACAGTGCAGAAATAATAAGGCAGAATATTTTAGAAAAAAAGACCCGCTCTAAAAAAGGAAAAAATGTGCATGGTAAAACGGAAGTCAAATTTGACCATTTAAAAAAAATTAGAAAATTCACATGAAAGAGTACAAGTTTAAAATCATAGAAAAAAACAAATGGGAATTTAAGGGCAAAAAAAAGTTTAAAAGAGATTTGGGGTGGGTTAAAATAAAGAAACTTTGGGAAAAATTATATGGATTAACTAAAAGAAGCATTGAAGAATTAATTAAAGGGTAAGAGGTTTTAAAATGAGGATAAAACGGGTGAATTAAAACCAGAGAAAGAAACAGTTTAAAATTAATTGACCTCAGGGCAATATTAAATTCCGGGTTTAAAAAAAAAGTTCCCGGTTTGTCAGTTGCTTTTTGCCCAACCCAAAGCCGCCCGGTAACAAAGGCATCATTCTTGGAGAGCAAGCTTCCCTCTTAATTTAAAAGTAGTTATGATATAAATAACAATATATTTCAGATTATACATTTAAGGTTTAGGAAGCAAAGGGAAAAAGAAAGCAAAAGAAAGATTTTGGTAATGTTAGAACTGGAAGAGGTTTTTGACATACAACAAAAACATGAATAAACCCCCTTTTGGAAAGAAATTAAATAATTAGTTACACTAGAATAATCAAACCATGAAACCAAGTGTCCAACTTTAGTTTTAGATAAAGGCAAAATTATCGGGGTTAAAAAGGAAAAAGGGATGCCCCTCTCAAAAAATTTTTCTGCATAAAATTATACCCCCTTAAAGAGGTATAGTTAAATTTTCCCCGAAGAACTGCAATTGGGGCTTATCCTCTTGGTGAAAACCCTTTAGTAATCTGAAACTGAAAGAAATTAATCAAATACTTTTCAATATACAGACATATTGGCCGAGGGAAGGGTAAGAAACCCAAAGCAAAACAAAGAAAGAATTTAAAAAATTAGCAAGAAAGAAGAGGAAATGATAAATATTTAATTTTGAAAACCAAAACTATGTGATTTGGGGTAAACCAGGAATTTAAATGATTAACACAGAAATGAAATTAAACCCCAAATTGGGTTTCTGTCTTTACAAATTTTGAACTGTGGGGGAAAAAGAAATTTGATTTTGAAAGGGAAAAAAGTTTCCTTCTCTTCTGTATAAAATGGCAAAGGAAATTTATTTAAAGGATTTGACCTGTTTAGATTTAAGTAAAATGTAAAAGGGAAACAGGTACAAGAACCTCAATTGTAACTGGAGTTTAAACAACATTATTTCCCCTAATTAAGCATGTTGACTGGGTTTAAAATAAAAAGAGCTGAAAACAGAAAAGTAAGGATATATGGGAAAAAAACAGTTAAAAGATAAATTAGCCATATAAAACCTGAAAATTAAGTTGATTGGCAAACACCCATGATTAAATTCAAAAGAAAAAAGGTTAAATCAGGGTTGCAGCAGAATGATCATTAAAAGTCCATTAATAGAGAAAAGCAAATTATTTTTAAAAGGGTTAAAATTTAACCCTTTTGTTTTAATCCCTATTGGGAGAAGGATATAAAAGGCATTTTTTGAATGGTTGAATGTATAATTATGAATTTACAATTTATGAATGGGTCCTTACACATGGTTTGAAGGCCCAAAAAAGGGGAATTAGTTTTACCATAAGGTCTATGCTATTAATTTTCCTCTTAATCTGGCAAAATGAACTTGACTACACACACCAGGTTTTTAAAACCAGTCAGTAAAAGTGTGAAAAAAATATGAAATATAAAGATGCCAAAAACATTGCTGCAGTCCTAACTATTGGGTAGTCCGCTGTCCAGTCGGCCCGAATACCAAAGTATATGGCTGGCGTCGGTCACGGCGCATTAGACTGACGTCAGTACGTCAAGGTACTAATGCGCATGACCGGCGTCATATCCTCAGTCTTTTGCCGCATGGTCCGATGCAGAAGCAATTTTGCGAGTGCAGGTTGGCGTTCTGAAAGTTTCTGAAGCCAGAGTTTCAGACCGAATCAAAGTTGGCTAAGTACCCGTTGAGAATATTTTGTTTTTTTCTTGCCTCAGTATTTAACCGGATGTCAGAAAAAGTGTTTAACTGTATTTCTTGTGGGAAACAGATACCTCATAGGGATTACCATACTTTGTGTATACCTTGTTTAGGGCCTGAGCACGACGTTGTTGGATGCCGCTCTTGTGCTAGATTTAACAAACGCACTATTAAGAGAAGGTTAGACTGTGCCAGGTTAGTGTTTGGGAAGCGTTGTAATTATAAAATGCCGTCGGATGCTCCGACGCCGGCTTCGGCTAAAAAACGCAAGGACAAAGCAGCAAAGCCTAGAGTGGAAGAACCGACAGTCCCAGACGTCGGTTCTTTAGAACTCAGTGGAGCCGGAGGTTTTGCCAGGTGTTTCTTTGGAGTCTCAGGAGAGACTTTACTGTTACAGGATGTATCCTCTCAGGAAGTAGGCCAGGCTGAGGGGGCTTCTCAGGTGGCTGTTCTTCCTTCTCTTCCTAAGGTGGTTAGAGCCTCCCCTTCTGTTTCCAAGGCTTCTTTGAGGGGCAGGCCAAGTTTTGCTTCAGTGGGGGTTTCTCCTAGTGCCTCAGGGTCTTTGCCTAAGAAACATATGCTTAAAATGGCAGAGGATTTGATTACTATGATAAGGGGTTCTATGCCCCCTCCTGATAAGAGGCCTAGGGTGGAACCTGAGTTTGAGAGTTTTGAGCAATGCTCGGAGGCTTCTGAGTCTTCGGCTGAAGACTTGCAGGAGTTCCCTCCTTATTCTGATGTGGATGATTCTACTCCTTCAGCTTCTCCTCCTGAGGATTTTTCGTTTTCAGAGACTCTGCATTCCATGAGGGAGCATTTTAAATGGGAAGGTCAAGATTTCTCTGATTCCAGGAAAAGACTTAGGGAATTCTTGTTTTTACCCCAGCATAGGCCTTTAGCTATACCTCCTGTTTTGAATGTGGTGGAAGATGTTTTTGCAGAGGCTTCCCTGAATCCTGATTCTTTGCCTCCTGCCCCAGTTAAACCGGATAGGTATTATAGGGTGCCTGGCGCTCATAAGTATCTTTTAAGAGTCCTAGGGCAGACCCGGAAACTGTCTCTCAGGGGCCTAAAGGTGTGAAGGCCTCAGTTGTTAAAAATCCTGTCCCTCCTGATAAAGAGGCAAGGGCTTTGGATAGATGGGGAAAGAAAGTGTATACTTCTTCCACTTTAGCCATGAGGGCGTTGAATTGTCAGTTTCACATGTTAAAATATCAGAATTATCTTCTTTCACAGTTGAAATCTAAGGTGGATGCTCTGGCGGAAGGTATTGAGTGTAAAGAGTTGCAGGATTTAGTTCATGTGTCTGAACAAGTGGGTAAACATTCCTTGCAATGTGGTTTTGATGCTGTGCAGGCCTCCTCCAGGGTGGCTGCCACTGGTTCTGTTCTTCGTAGGCACGCCTGGTTGAGAGATCAGAACTTAGCTGAGCATGTTAAGACAAGGATTTTGGATGCTCCTTTACAGTCTGATGTGTTGTTTGGTTCGCCTGTGGAAGCAGTTTTAAAGAAAATGGAGGACAAGGCTAAGTCTATGCAAACTGTTAAGGATTTTTGCAGGTGCAGCCTCCAAGTTTAGTAGAAATTGGCCTACTAAGGGGTGGACTTATCCTGCTTATGATTCCCAGTCTAGGGGTAGGTCTAGACGTGGTAGGGGCAGAGCTCAAGGTTCTTTTAGGCCTAGGACAGGAGTTCACCTGCTCAGACTTCTGGTGAGGGCAGGGGTCAGTCCTTTCGTAAGCAGACCCAATGACCTGCCTTTTCAGCTGCCAGTACCTTCTCGCCTGGCGGCACCTCTAGGAGGAAGACTGTCTCTTTTCAAAGAAAATTGGGATTTACTTACCCAAGACAAATGGGTTCTGGATATCATTCACCACGGTTACAGGTTTTATTTCCATACCTTGCCTCCTTTCAAAGGCATGCCAGACATTCCTCCTCTACAAAGAACAGAGGCTCGCAGACAAATTTCTCTGTTACTCCAAATAGGAGCCATTCAGTCAGTTCCTGTGCCAGAAAGGGGCCTAGGATTTTATTCTCGCCTGTTCCTAGTACCAAAGAAGGGGAACACGTGGAGACCAATTTTGGATTTATCTATCTTATCTGGACATTCCAAAGTTCAAAATGTTGACGTTACAACAGCTTTTACCTCTACTGGGCAAAGATCACTGGATGGTAACTTTAGATCTCAAGGAAGCTTACCTTCATGTGCCTATAAGACTACGTTGCAGAAAGTATCTGCGTTTTCGAGCTGGAAATTCTCATTATCAGTTCTCTGCATTGCCCTTTGGCTTATCTACTGCGCCCAGAGTATTCACAAAGGTTCTGGCTCCAGTGATAGCTTACTTCAGGCTAAAAGGAATTCAAATCTATCCTTACTTGGACGACTGCCTGATTCTGGCTCAAGAAAAGGAAGACCTTCTACAGCATTTGGAATATGTCATAGCAGTGCTAAGATGCCTAGGGTATTCTGTGAGCGAAATAAAGTCCAGTCTAGTACCCTCTCAAGACATGTGCTTTCTGGGTGTGAGACTGAATACAGCAGCCCAGATGGCCTTTCTAACCCCGGACAAACAAAAGAATCTTTCCAGTTACTTCCATCAATTATCTCTTCAGTCCGGGCTGACTGCAAGGACAGTCCTTCAAGCCTTAGGGTTCATGGCATCTTGTATTCTGGTGCTTCCCAATGCCAAACTGCATATGAGGAAGCTACAATGGTATCTCAAAATATATGGACACAGCACTGCCAGGATTTGGACACTGTCATTCAAATAATACCTTGCATTCAAAAGGAATTTTTGTGGTGGGCTCAGGAATGTCACCTAAACAAGGGACTCTCTGTGACCCGGCCAGAGGCAAGTCAGATTCTAACGACAGATGCCTCAGACATTGCTTGGGGAGCTCATCTAGATGGAAAGTGGATACAAGACAAGTGGCCTGCCAGACTACAGCATCTACATATCAACATGAAAGAGATGTTAGCAGTCCAGTTTGCATTAATGGCTTTCAAGGAGTTACTTCTTCCAGGGCAGGTGTTGATTCTAACAGACAACACAACTGTCATGTGGTACATCAACAAACAAGGGGGAACACATTCTTACCCATTGTGCAGGCAAGCAATGATTTTATGGGAGACTGCGCTCAGTTTGCAACTAACTCTTCAGGCAAGGTTTCTGCCGGGAGCACAGAACTCCTTAGCAGATGTGTTAAGCAGACAAATCATGGATCCCCACGAGTGGAAACTGGATCTTCATGTATTTCAAAAATTGACAGTGTCATGGGGAACTCCAGACATAGATCTGTTCGCTTCTCCACTAAACCACCAGCTGCCAAAGTTTTGCACGAAGGGATTTCATCACACAGCTTGGAAAGTGGATGCTCTTTCTTTCAGTTGGAAAAATCTTCATGTGTATGCTTTTCCTCCTCTGCCTCTTCTCCCAAAGGTGCTTCTAAAGGTCAGACAAGACAAGCCAAGGATGATTTTAATAGCTCCAGATTGGCCTCGGCAGCACTGGTACCCATTACTGAGGAGTCTGGTAAGGAAGCCTCCATGGCCTTTACCCTTGATTCCACACCTATTGTCTCAGAGGGACGGTCATCTGCTCAATGTCAAGCTTCAAACTCTTCATCTAACAGCCTGGCATATTCTGTTTTGAAAGACAGCAGGTCTCAACTTCCTCAACAAGTTTTAAATGTGATTATGGAAGCCAGAAGACCTAGTACAAGGAAAGTGTATGCAGAAAAATGGAAGAGATTTTTATTTTGGACTGCAGCACAGAATTTGGAGATTTGAGCCTAATTTGAGTGTGGCTCTTCAATATCTTACTGAGTTATTGGACAAAGGTTTGTCTTTCTCTTCCATTAAGATTCATGCTGCAGCAATTTCAGCTCACTATGATTGTGACCCACCATTGTTTTCACATCCTTTATTCAAGCAATTTCTTAGGGGGCAAAGAATATAAGACCCCACGTAGAGCTCCTACTCCTGCTTGGGATCTCAATTTTGTGTTGGAGAAACTTACTCTACAACCTTTTGAGCCTGCAGCTACTGCTGACCTGAAATACTTGTCATGGAAGACTGCTTTTTTGTTGGCCATTACTTCTGCAAGAAGGGTTTCTGAGTTACAGGCCCTTATGGCGGTTGAGCCTTTTTTGATTTTTCATAAGGATAGGGTATCATTACGTACTAATCCTTCCTTTATGCCTAAGGTGGTTTCTAGTGTGGCTTTAAACCAAACTATTCATTTGCCTACTTTCTATGCAGATCCCCAGAATAAAGGGGAAAAGATTTTGCACACTTTAGATGTACACAGGCAATTGCGTTATTATTTAAGCAGGACTAAGGATTTTAGAAAGTCTCAGCAGTTGTTTGTTTCTTTTGCTTTGAGTTCGCAAGGCAAGCCTGTGTCAAAACAAACTATTTCTAGATGGATTGGGTTTTGCATTGCATTTTGTTATTCCCATCATGGCAAAGAGATTCCAGCTGGGATTAGGCCTCATTCCACTAGGGCTACTGCCACTTCAACAGCATTTCTAAGGGGGGTGGCAACTAAGGATATTTTAGAGGCAGCTACTTGGAGTTCAGTGCATACTTTCTCTAAGCATTACCACCTTCCTCTCTACTCTAAGTCTAGGGCTGGTTTTGCCACAGCTATTTTGCAAGGCATGTTATCAGCTCCTGCTTCCTTATGATTTGCCAGCCTCCCTTACCTCTGCTTTGGGATTCTACCCAATAGTTAGGACTGCAGCAATGTGGAATGAAGAACATAGTACAGTTTTGTACCTACCATAAATGTAGATGTTCGAGGATCCACATTGCTGCAGTCCAATTTACCCTCCCTCCTTCCCCTCTGTGTTTAGGGGTGGTTGTGTAGGTGAGATTATATTCTGTTACCTTTGTATATATTGTATATGTTTTTGGTGCAGGTATGTTTGGTATGTTTTGGTTTTGGCCTTGTCTTTCTAGGGTCTTCTGACATCTGGGGCAAGAAAAGACTGAGGATATGACGTCGGTCATGCGCATTAGTACCTTGACGTACTGACGTCAGTCTAATGCGCCGTGACCGACGTCAGCCATATACTTTGGTATTCGGGCCGACTGGACAGCGGACTACCCAATAGTTAGGACTGCAGCAATGTGGATCCTCGAACATCTACATTTATGGTAGGTACAAAACTGTACTTTGCTCCTGTCTCTCAAGGGAGATGGTGTGTGATCACACTTGGGGCACTTCTGGAATCATGTTTCTTGGTTCAGATGGGGATCACTGATACTAGAGACTGACATCACAGTAGTGGGGTGGCATTATTGAGGAGTGCGACACCATTAAGGTAGGGCATGCTTCTCTGTGGTATATACATAGACCAGCACATTGCAATTGGTACTTCTTAAAAACAAAAAGCATCATTGCGTGCCATAGTATGATGGATCTTTACTTAGACTGGTACCACGTAGTGGAGTATGATGGCTTGCACCCCATGTTTACCCTATGGGTTTTCCCCAGAGGGGGACTTCATGGTGTGGGGGTCACTGGGGAAGGAGCAACTGCATGTTTGGGGAAAGTGGAGGATGCGAATACTGGGGTGGTGACCATCAAGCCCCTGAAGTCAGCATTAGTTATGGAGGAAAAAGAGTAATCTGTTTCCTTATTCTTCACATCATCCATCTAATTACAGCATTCTATATTCCACCCTTTCACCATGCAGAAGTCCAGTTCCTTAGTGCTGGTCATACCCCCAGACCTTCCAATTTTGCCTGTGGTTGCTGAAGTGATAGGTATTGGTGAAAGCAAGATAGGTTATTTCTCCCAGTAGCACAAGAGATTCTTTTTGGCATGAACCCATGTTGATTGCTGCCTAAACATTTATATCCTCTGTGAAAATAATCAACTTTTCTATTAAAGTTCCCTCCTTCACCACCCCTGTAATGACTGGTTTGCTAATAAGTTTCTAACTCCCTGGATTTTTCTGCAACCCCCCGTGCACATGTACACAATGGTACCACTTCTGAAAATCTCTATTGGGACATGCAAGCACAGGGGCTGTCAGCCCACAAGTCAGTTTCCTGAGGACCCTGGGGAACTAACACTCCCCTTTATTTTCTTTTTTGAAGACAGAAGCAAAGCATATGTTTACTGCCTTTGTTTTTCATTGCTAAGACTAATCTTCCCTCATAATTTCTGCTGTATACACACAAAAGCTGTCATTCCCCTTCCTGATTCCTCTTTCCAGCACGTTTTCAGTTTCTGCTTTTCCGGTCCTCATGACAAGCCTCTGTTCAGTCTAATGCCTTTACTTCCTCACTTCCTTTCACTTCTTGTTTATCCCATTTTCTTTCCAGTTTACTAGCCTTACACTCCCACATAGTCTCACTGCCTTTCTCATTTTTCCCTCTTCCCATAACCATACAAGGAACTCGCACATTCTCCTCTTCTATCACTATTTGCAAATCTCCATGTTACTACTCACTTTATATTACATTGTTACACTGAAAAACTAATACCCACCATTCTCTCCTACGTTACTGCCTGCAGCTTCCCATCTCCCTACACAGACTCCCTATATTACATTGTAATGTTAAGTAATGTCCACCTTCCCTTCCTGTATCACTGCCTGCAAGTCCCCATCTCCCTACACAGTCCAGCCTCCCCTCCTGTATCACTGCCTGCAGCTCTACATCTCCCTACAGACTCCTTATGTTACATTGTTACGCGAATGTGTTAACCGGAAAAGTCCGACTTGGAACTCGGCCAATTTTCAGCAGTAGCCCAGGGAGAAATGCTCCAAAAGCATGTCTTTCTAACGTGAGAGGAAACTGGAGCACCCAGAGAAAACCCACATGAACGCAGGGAGGACAAGAACGTCTTGCTGTGAAGCGACAACTCTTTCGCTGCACCACTGCTCTGTCTAATGTCCTTATATTACATTTTAATATTAATACCCACCCTCCCTCCTGCATCACTACCTGCAGGTCCTCATCTCCTTACACAGAGTCCTGATGTTACATTCTTACATTGTAATACTAAGACATGACCACCTTCCCTTCTTGTATCACTGCCTGCAGGTCCCCATCTCCTTATGCAGACTTGTTATATTACATTGTTACATTGTAATACTAAGCAATGCCCACCCCCCTTGCATCACTGCCTGTAGCTCCCCATCTCCCTACAGACCCCTTATATTATGTTGTTACATTGTAATACTAAGTAATGTTCACTTTCTCCTCCTACATCACTGCCTGCAGGTCCCCATCTCCCTACACAGACTCCTTATTTTACATTGTTAACTTGTAATACTAAGTAATGTCCACCCTCCCCTCCTGTATGACTGTCTACAGGTCCCTATCTCCCTACAAAGACTCCTTGTATTACATTGTAATGCTAAGTAATATCCACCCTCCCCATCTCCCCACACAGACTCCTTATATTACATTGTTACATTTTAATACTAAGTAATACCCACCCTCCCTCTTGTATCACTACCTGCATGTCCCAATCTCCTTACACAGAGTCCTGATATTACATCCTTACATTGTAATATTAAGTGTCCACCTTTCCCTCCTGTATCACTGCCCGCAGCTCACCATCTCCCTACAGACTCCTTATGTAATGTTAACATTGTAATACTAAGTAATGCCTACCCACTCCTTTTTGTATCACTGCTTGCAGGTCCTTGTGTTCTTACTCTAAAACCTTATATTGCAAAGTAATAGTACAGTATCATGCTCAGAGTTAGCCTTGTTATCTACACTGTTCTGTTCCCATTTACTTCTCCTTTCTACTGCCTGACTTTTCTTTTTTGTCACTTCCAGTATCATAGTTTAAATGTACGACTGTTAAGCACCGATATCCTTTCTGGACTAAGAACCTACTCCAGTACAGACCAGGTGTCTCTGCCAGATCACTTCAGTCGTGTCCCCTTTCACAAACCTCCTCCTTTGTCCCCTGGAGCAACCAGTCATCATACTACTGATCTATCCTTTTATCAACATGCTGGTTGTAAGCAGAGTTAATACTTCTAAGAATGCAGTCTCCAAACCCATCTCCTGGTTCTTTCTGTAATATCCCTGTCACTATTAGCTGCCACCTTCAGCTGTCTCTTATGATGGGTCACTGGTGCCTTCATGCACTACAACATGAATTCACTGCCAACTTAATGAACATTTAGTCAACTCCTTCCATGTCTTATAAAGGTAAAGCCCAAGACTGCTTTCACCATGACGTGGACCCTTCTTTCTTCCTGCCAAGACTACTCCTTGGTGATTGAGTTTTTAGTCATTGAAACCCACCTGTCTTTCCCAGCAGTGGGCTTTCATTTAATGTACCTGGTCCACATTCAACAAACTGTCCTAGGAAATGTCTTTCTGTCTCATGGCTTGATTCAGTAGTTTAATACAAACATTTAAACTGTCCTTGCTCATTGCACTCCTTCCTGTGGTGCACCTGTTGACATTCCAATTCTTTCTGTACTCTTTCTACAAGCCTCTACTCTCTTAGTCTTCTTTCTTTTAATCTCCTGTCCCTGTCATCTGGTTAAATCTTCCTTCTCCACTTTCTTTCTGGTGGTCTTGTGGCATTGGCTCCTCAAGGTCACCTCTTAGCTCTGTCTTCCCTTTATCACTTGATAGTGTTGCCTGCACCTGTTATTCCACTTTTGATTTCTTCTCAGATTTAGTCTCTTCTGTGGCTGGATTCCCCACTTTCTTTTTCACTCTGCACTGTGCTTCACTACTTGCCTGTACTCGTTTGACTTCTGCCAATGACCTCCTGTTCTTTTCTTTCTCTTCCTAACTTTTCCCATGTTATCCTGCATACTGGTCTCTTATTTGCACCTAAGTAACTGACTATATCTATAGTTCTCCTGTTCTCCCAGACTTTCCACATTCTCCTGCAGAATGCCTATCCTGTGTTCCTTCATTGCTTCCTGAGACAAAAACTAACTGCAAATCCCGAGTCCCGCCATCTTTCTCATAATAGTTTCATAGTATAGTACTAGGCTATCTGCCCTGGGGCATTTGTAAGCCTAGCCATAGTGATGTGGCATTTGCCACCCCATGAAATGGTACAAAAATGTACAGAATAAATTTAGAATACTGTCTAGTAGTGACACAATGAAGGTCCCCTTGTATAATAGAATTAGTTTACTGTGCCCCTGTCTAGCAGTGACACAGATGTGACCCCTGGGGTAAACTTACGATCTCCCATCCACTCATCAAGATTTCTCTTGAAGAGAGTCCGTGAGGGGCTCTGCCTAATACGAACTGGGATCTTGTTCCAAAGCATGGGAAGCCTCTGGGTTATGAATCTATCCCTCCAGCATGTCCTATTCATACTTGTGCTGAGGTTTAAGTCTTTAGCTCTCGTGGTCCTGATGGACTTGGATTTTTTGAGGTGGAGCATGTCCATCAGATCCTGATTGGACATGGCCTTGTACGTCAGGCAGAGATCACCTCTGAGCAGGCGGTATGATACTGAATAGAGCTGAAGTTTCTTTAGTCTGGCAGAATAAGACATATGTTGGAGACCCTTGATCCTCTTGGTGAGGTACTTTTGTGGTCTCTCCAGCTGTTGCAAATGCCGGGTGAGGTACATACCAAATGGGGCATTGTACTCAATCATGGGTCTGATGAGGGAGGAATATAGGGGTACAATGACATCCTTGGATCTGGATGTGAATCCCTTCATGATGAGGTGTGCAAGGTAGAATGTTTTTCTAACCACTTTGGCAACGTGGGTATCAAATGAGAGGTCGCTGTCTACTTTGGTCCCTAGGTCTCTGATTACTTTTTCAGTACTCAGTGGGTTGCTGTCTATGTGATAATTTGTGGGTACTTTGTTTTTCCCAAAGGGGATGACTATACATTTTTTGGCATTCAGTTTAAGGCCGTGACTCCAGCACCAGTTGTCCGTTTCTGTGAGGCCTTTTTGTAGGATGTGTGTGTCTGCTGGTGTATCGACTATGGCACCTAGTTTGCAATCATCTGTGAACTTTGTCAGCCACAGCCCTCCCGTGTTTGCTTTAACATCTGAGAAATAAATGCCGAACAAGAGGGGTCCCAGGACAAATCCCTGTGGGACACCACTTGTGACTGGCTTTGAGTCTGACATTGCTCCAGCGATTTTAACTTTATGGGTTCTGTCCTTTAGACAGTTTGCAACCCATCTAGTGACATAAGGGTTTACATTTAAGCTGTTGAGCTTATCTATGATGCCTGAGTGGGGTATTGTGTCGAAGGCCTTAGCCAAGTCCAGGTATGCTGTATGGACTGCTTTGCCCTCGTCAATGGCTCTAGTGACTGTTTTGAAAAAGTCAACCAGGTGTAAAAGGCAAGATCTGCCCTTTACAAAGCTGAACTGGGTGGGGTCAAGTGTCTGTAGGTCCCCTATATCTCTGTTTATGAGTTCCATAATGATTCTTTCCATAGCTTTGCAGACCAGGCTGGTTAAGCTTTTGGGGCGGTAGTTTCCAGGGTCTGTAGAGGCACCCCCCTTGTGGAGTGGGACCACTGTTGTACGAAGTAAGGCTAAGGTTAAATAGCATTTTTATGTGTGGGTTTAGCTCCTCTTGGAGTTCACGTAACACGCAACCCGAGATACCGTCAGGTCCCATTGATGCTGTGTTTTTTGCTTTGTTTAGGGCAGTTCTCACTTGGACATCTGAGATGACAGGGAGATTACATTCAGCTGGGATAAGTATTTTTTCTTTTGGGGGTGAAGGAGGGGAGAAATTTGCACTGAACCTGTTAGCCAGAATGTTGGCAATATCTGTGGGTTCAGTGTATTTTTTATTGTTGTGAACCAACTCTGAGCATATCTGAGGGTTTCCGCCCAGGTTTCTAACATAGCTGAGAAGGCTTTGTGGTTATCTTTAGTGTCCTTAGCGATTTTTCTCTCAAAGTTGGCCTTGGATGTTTTTATGAGAGAACGTAGTATGTGAGAGTGTTCAATCTCGCCGTTTGTTCTTACACACGGGTTCGGAGCCGATCCTCGGCTCCGAGTCGGCCGCATAGCAAAGCTCTGCATCTAAGAGAGAAGCTCGAGACCAGGCTATATCCCACAATCCTCCCTGCCCTTACTCAGATCTAGTTTGCCGCTGCAACAGGTCACGTCGCTACAGAGAGCTCGGACCAGAGATTAGTTGTTAAACAGATAAGATAGTCTTTTTTTCTTCTTTCAAAAGTTATTATTCTCCTATAGTTTTTTGTGGATATTTATATTTTATATACTATAGTGTGTTTGTGTGTATTTTATAGTTAGTTTTTCTATAGGTTTCCCTTTGGGGCCTACCCTTTCCTAACTGTAAATTCCTTTAAAATTAAACTATTACTCCTTTTAAGTTATGTCTGAAAAAACAAAGAGTGGTTTCAAAAGGTGTCAGTGTGGACAGAAAATGTCCATCACTGACAACCACACTTCCTGCGTCTACTGTCTTGGCCCTCTCCACTTGCAAGAGGATTGCTCTATTTGCCATTCCTTCAGTGGGAGGGTCATGACAGACGCAGGAAACTTATTGATAGGGGGCTTCTTAAGCCTGCCTTCCAAGAGGCCTTGGACAAGTCTGACCAGGCTTCTAAGTCTTCGAAGGGGTCGAAGATGTCGGAACTCCCGCCACCGTCTATTCTTTGGTCGGTGCCATCTTCGGCCCCTTTGACCCGATCTTCCAGACCATTATCTGATACTGATGTGGATTGTGTCATGCAGAAACTTATGGAGAACACGGCCCTTTCCAAATTGATTGCAGTTTCCTCCCAGTTGGTGTCGAAACTAAAAGGCCTTCCTTTATCTCCAACAGGTCCTCCTTCGAGACCCATCCAGTCTTCGGAGCCGGAAGAGGATGAGCCGATGATAGTGGAGCCCTCGGTGCCGAAACCGTCCATTGCACGATCGACACCATTTACCTTGACTCCATCGGAACAGATAGGTGAGTCGCGGAGTCGACGATCTCTCCTTGGTTCTGGGACCGAGAGTTGTACCGACCTTTCGGTTCCGAGACTCCCTCTCGGGGCCTCGGCGCAGATCGGCTCGGCTCCGTCCTCGGGGTCGAGACCCATGCACCCTGTGTCTCGGATTCTTCCATGTTCTTCGGAACCGGGAAAGTCCTCGACCCGAGGTTCAGGGGGTTTTGACTTTATGAGGAAGGTTTTGTCTACACAGGCAACCACTACATCGGACGCATCTTCTCCCTCCCTTAAGGAGCCGCTCTCTGTTTCTGTTCCCATGACACATCCAAAGCGTGGAGCACCATTGTCTCAGCCATCCCTAGAGGATGCCCCCTGTTCCTCTGAGGCCTCACCGGAATCCCCCTCCGATGAGGTCCCGAGGAAAAGATTGTGCAAGAGGAGGCACTTAGACTCCCCACAGGAATCTCTAACTTCTGACACTGACATGGATGAGTCAGAGGGGTCCCCAAAATCCCCCTCTGAGGATGTCTCATTTGCGGACATCTTGGAGATATTAAAACAGAGGGGTGATTGGCAGTCCCTAGCCCCCACTGAGGACGAGTCGGTGTTGCTGAAGGCATTTGGTGCTCAACATTCTACCTCCTGGGTTACTCCACCCTTCGATGAGTTAATGGATTTAATTGCTCGAAGGGCATGGGAGACGCCGGACACAGTGGAACCGGTCCCTCGAAAACCAAGTAAATTTATTACTGCCCCCCAGGACAACCCCTATCTCACAAAAGGAGTCCCCGTTGACGCTATGGTGGTGGCCGTAGCCACTAAAAAGGAGATGTCGGAGTCTTCCTCTTCTGTTCATCCTCCTAATAAGGATTCTAGGACTATGGACAGATACGGGAAGCGCGTATTTAGTTCAGCGACTTTTTCCATGCGTTCGCTAAACTATTTGACACATTTTACATGACTACAGAGGGATCTCATCAAGGAGCTGAGAGATACCCTCCAGGGTAACACAGATGGTGCTGTTTCAGATAAGGTGACAGCACAACTTAACACCCTTACCTCCGTAGTGAACTCGTCCATGAGGCTCATCTCGTTTGCAGCTGAAGGGTCGAGTAGGGCCGCAGCTTCAGCGATTGCTCTACAAAGACAATCCTGGATGCGGCTGTGCTCTTTTGCAGAAGCCTTCAAGTCTTCTTTTGCCAACGCCCCCTTTGATGGTGCCACTCTTTTTGGGCCCAAAGTGTAAGAGACATTAACTCGGTGTGAGCAGGAAGGAAAGACTCTGTCTGCTGTCGGAGTCCGTTTTTCCGTTCCATCCAGACCGTACCCCAAAGGGCAACAAGGCGGAAAAATGTGGTTCTGTAGAACTCCGGGATCTTTCCAGGCCACACAGAGTGAACCCCCCCCAGAGGCAGAGGGGGAGGCAGACATGGAAGACGCCGCCCCGGAGGCAGAGGGGGTCCGCAGAACCAAGGCAACAGGGATACTATCCCTAGTAAGCCTTTCCAGCACTCCTGAATAGGGGCCCGACTGTCCTGCTCTGGAGGCAGTCGGGGGTCGCTTGGCTTTATACCCACAGGCCTGGCAAACTCTCACCTCAGACTCCTGGGTAAAAAGCATTGTAACCAGAGGATACAAAATACCCCTTATGTCAACTCCACCCCAACAAAGAAGGTCTCCAGATGTGCCACCCCGTCTGCGAGGTCAAGCAGCAATAGAAATTTCAAAGCTGCTCAAAAAGAGTCATTCAGCCAGTCCCGGCGGACCAAATAGGATCCGGAACTTACTCAAGGTTCTTTTTAGTTCCGAAAAAGACAGGGGACTGGAAACCCATTTTGGATCTCGGCAATCTCAATACCTTCGTGAAGAAGGAAAAGTTCCGGATGGTCACTTTTCAATCGATCCTTCCATTTTTATAGAAGGACGACTGGATGTGCTCGATAGATCTCAAGGACGCGTACTACCACATCAAGATGGCCAGAACGTCCAGAGATCACCTGCGCTTCCGGCTGGGAGTCAGTCATTTTCAATTTCGAGCCCTGCCCTTTGGGCTCACCTCAGCCCCCAGGGTATTCACCAAATGCATGGCAGTGGTAGTGTCTCACTTGAGATGTCTAGGATTCTGGGTGTTTCCTTATCTGGACGACTGGCTCCTCACCGCCACCACCAAGCGTCTCCTCATACAAGCAAGAAACTATACAGTCAACATTTGTTCCCACCTAGGGATTTCCATAAACTTCAAAAAATCTGTCTTACTGCCCTTACAGCATATTTCATTTATCGGAGCGGACCTAGATACGTGTTTAACATTGGTAAAGCTCCCTCAAGTAAGGGCTTCATCCCTCAAGGAACAGGTTCTTCTTCTGCTGCAATGCAGGAAAGCCCCTGCCAAATTGGTGTAAGTTTTGGGACTCATGGCAGCGTCCCTGATTGCGATTCCCATGGGAAGGTTGCACATGAGGCTCTTCCAATGGTTGCTGTTCACGCAGTGGTCGTTCCAACAGTTACCCCTAAAGTACGAGATCCTGATAACAGATTCTTGCAAGCGAGACCTCTCATGGTGGGTTTCCAGCCAGGATCTCACTATGGGTCGTCCATTTGTTCTACCAAATCCGACAGCCACTATAACCACGGACGCTTCCCTGATAGGGTGGGGGGGACTTTTTCAGGGAAGAACAGTTCAAGGGGAATGGTCCAACATCGAGTACAACCTGCACATAAATGTTCTGGAAATGAGGCGGTGTTCTTGGCGTTGCAACACTTTCAAACCCTCCTATCTCTAGGGACAGTAGCAGTTCAGACAGACATGTCTGTAGTCTGGTACATAAACAAACAAGGGGGAACCAGATCTTACCCATTATGCGGAGAGGCCATGAGAATTTGGCAATGGGCAGAGTCCATGGGTTGCTTTCTGATAGCAACACACATCCCGGGGTCATCCAATGTCATTGCGGACAGGTTGAGCAGAGCCATCCTGTTACCTCACGAGTGGTCCCTCAAACTACAAGTGGCGGAAAGAATTTTCCACAAATGGGGCCAGCCTTGCTGTGATCTATTCACCTCCCCGATGAATACCAAATGCAGAAGCTATTTTGCCCTTCTACCCCCTCCAGGGGATGTCCCCAGGGACGCACTGATACACGATTGGCCCCCGGGTCTCCTATCCCCTTGATTCCCAGATTTCTCCAGAAAGCCATGAATCTGGAAAGGACAATTATACTCATAGCCCCATTCTGGCCTTGACAGATATGGTTCCCCTTTCTTCGAGCCCATCAAACAGAGGAACCTTGGATCCTGGACCCAGTACCAGATCTACTGACACATTCGTCGGGAGTTCCTCACCCGTCTCTTCTATCCCTCAAACTAGCAGCTTGGCTGCTCCACTTCCCCGCCTAGCCAGGTCTGATCTTCTTTCTCTGTCAGTGCAGTGCATTTTGGTTGCCTCTCATAAGGCTTCCACCACAAAACTTTACAACAATAAATGGAAACGCTTTGTGTACTGGGCATCTAGTCAACACTTGGACCCCCTGGTTGCTCCTTTACATAAAATTCTAGAATTTCTTTCCATCCTTTTCCATAAGGGGCCTCTACTTCCACATTAAGAGTGCAGTTGGCTGCCATATCCAACTTCCATGTTGGTGAGGACTGTTCTTCTATTATGTCCCACAGGCTTTGTAAAGCTTTTATGAAAGGTTCCTTCCATCTTCGACCTCCCGTCAGAGACCCTTTATTCCCATGGAATTTAAATTTGTTGTTGTCACAACTAATGTTACCACCTTTCGAACCAGCCTCTTCTTGCCCCCTGAAGTTTCTGTCGTGGAAGACTCTTTTCTTGTAGCGGTTACTTCAGCCCTGAGAGTGTCAGAGCTGCAAGCACTGTCAATTAAACCGCCTTACTTAATTTTTCACCCAGATAGTTTCTTTACGAACAAATCCATCCTTCCTTCCTAAGGTATGTTCTGTCATAAATATTAATCAGTCCATTGAACTCCCTACTTTCTTCAAGAACCATACCAGCAAGTTGGAATACATGTTGCACAAGTTAGATGTCCACAGACAACTCAGATTTTATTTAGACAGGACTAAAGACTACAGAAAAACAGATCAACTTTTTGTTGCATTTGCAGACAATGTAAAGGGCATGACAGTTACAAAACGTACGCTTTCTAAATGGCTTACTGATTGTATAGCCTTTGTGTATTCTAAGTCAAATCAGGCCTTACCCACCAAACCAAAAGGCCATTCTACTAGGTCCGTCTCCACTTCCTTAGCTCATGCAGCTCGCCTGCCTTTGGACACTATTTGTGCAGCAGCCACGTGGTCTAAACCACATACTTTCATCACTCATTATAGGGTTGACAAAGCCTCCAAAGACAGGACATCCTTTGGTTCCACTGTGCTCAGGAATGTTCTTCCATGAGTCACTCAGGGTGATGGAGCTAGGGAAGCTACCCGTGTGTAAGAACAAACGACGAGATTGAACACTCTCACATAAAGAAGTTATGTTCTTAACATAACGTTCCATGTGGAGTGTTCATCTCGCCTTTGTTCTTACATTCCCCCCCTTCCCTCCCTCACGTGTTTGGAAGAACGAGTAGGACTAGTGTCTGGTCCACATGTCTTTACCTCTTCCGGGTATGTTTTGTTACCCCTAGTTGGTTTGTCAGTGAGATGGTGTGTCTACATTTTTTCTTTTGTGGCAGTATGTAGCCTTAGCACCTCAGGGTTATTGTTATTCTGGTTTGCTTGCAAACTAGATCTGAGTAATGGCAGGGAGGATTGTGGGATATAGCCTGGTCTCGAGCTTCTCTCTTAGATGCAGAGCTTTGCTATGCGGCCGACTTGGAGCCGAGGATCGGCTCCGAACCCGTGTGTAAGAACAAAGGCGAGATGAACACTCCACATGGAACGTTATGGTAAGAACATAACTTCTTTTTTCTGCTAATGTTGATCAGAGATGTCTTCCCTTTATGGGATTTTGCTCTGACGTGCAGTAGCTTCCTTCTTTTGTTATACAATTTGTTTATGGCTGAGGTCCACCAGACAGGACGCTTACCTTTGGTGGAGAGGGACTTGGATTTGTTTGGGATTGCATGATCCATGCATTCTTGGAGATGTCCATAGAAAGCATTTGTGAAGGATTCGGCATTGTGGGATGTGGTATCCACTGGCACAGTGGGCTTAAAGGATACCATCTCAGTCTTAAGAGTGAAGTCTGCTTTTGAGAAGTTTTTCACTGTGGTCTTTTGTGCTGGGGTGGAGGTGGGATATGTATATCCAGGGTGATTAGTTTGTGGTCAGATCTCACTAGTGAGGGGTATACTTCCGGTGTGGAGCATTTTGTCCCCATGTCCGTGATGATCAGGTCTAGTATATTATCTCCCCTAGTGGGAGAGGTGACTAATTGTTCCAGTGCATTTGAATTTATGAATTCCAGGAACCTTTGGGCTAGGGTGTTAGGGCTAGAATAATGTACCCAATCTATGTTTGGGTAGTTGAAGTCTCCCAGTATGATGGTATTTTGTGATACATTCATATCCTCCAATGTCTTCAGGAAGGCTGAGTGGAGTTCTTGAGATTGGGAGGGTGGTCTGTAACATGCTACCAGTTGTATAGCAGTTTTGCCTATGGTTAGTTGCACCTGTATGGTCTCTGATGCTTCATGTGTTGCTACTAACCTGGAGGTGTGGGTGTCCTTGATGAATATGGACACTCCCCCTCCCTTTGTGGTTCGGCCCGAGTTTTGGGGCTGAAAAGCATGATACGAGGTATAGCCTGGTAGCGCTGGGGTGCTCTCAGGAGCCTTGAACCAGGTTTCAGTTACTGCACAGACGTTGATGTTCTCCATGCTGAGGAGTGCATCAAGTGCCTGCATCTTGAGATTTAGACTTCTGGCATTGAGCAGCATTACCCTTAGTTTTTTTCCATTATTGTTTTCTAAGGAGGTGGGTTTGTCTTTTGAGCCTTGCCTAAAAATGGCACTATGTGGGTGGCAAGAGCCTTAGCCAATATCCGGAAGCCCAGTGGTGACAGGTGTAAGCCATCCCTTGTGAAGCAGCGTGGCTTGTCCAACATGTCATCCCAGGCAGACAGACATTGGATCCCCTTAGAATGACACCAGTACTTGAGCCAATTGTTAAAGCTGATGATCTTGTCTTTGTATTGTGGTATCATTCTTGGTGAGGGCAAGATGCTGCTCAGGGTCATACCAGCCTGGGCTACATAATCGGAGAGCTCCTCTGTCTCTTTTCATGTAGTCCAGGGAGGTACGTCTCGGGTCATTCACACCAGCATGGACAATGACGGAGTCATATTTGTACTTGCTTTGGAGTGACTTGAGTGCGTGTGTTATGTGGTGGATCCTAGCTCCTGATAGACAGTTCACAGTCACCTTCTCCTTGTTCAGCGGGACATCAGTGTGTCTGACTATAGAGTCACCTATTACTAGTGTATCAGGCAAGGTGTTTGGCCTTAAGGGCTGTGATTGTCTGACACACTGATTTATTGAAGTATGTGTTGCATGTGTTTTGTTTTGAGGTGGTGGATTTTTGGGTGTCTGCTTTGGGAGCCTCTGTTGTTTTGGTAAGTTTTTTATTAGAGCCTCCGAGTATGTCTTTGTGTTTTATGTGTTTGGTTTGCAGTTGTGGTAGGTCTATGTGGGACTGGGATTGTTGTGTGTGTGGTTGCCATCTCCTCCTGTCTGGTCATGCCAGCCCTGAGTTGAGAGAGTTCAGCCTCCAGTTTGGCTATATAGTTGCATCTCTCACATGTATTTGTGTTTGTTGGGAGGAGGAGAGGGTTGTTTGTGTACATGAGACAATTGTAGCATTGTCTCAAGATATCCAGAATGACCAGCTGAACTGGAGACGATGCCAGTAATCTACCACTCGACATGCTAGAACTGTATAAGGGAGTGCTGCACCTTTAAGGGAAGTGGATATTCACAGGGGTGGTAAGTAGATGTAGTGCTGTACTTAGTACGAGAGTGCTTACTTAGTAGAGAAGTATTAAGAACAAGTGCTAGGCTTATAATATAGTAAATAGTCTGGTTATACTAAGAGTAGAGCTTCCTTAAGGGAAAATTTGAAGAGCAGACTTGGCGGAGCCAGAAAAAGTTTAACCGGCTATGCGCACAATCGTGCAAAGCCGTGCAAACGCGGATTTTAAACAGTGAACTACAAAAGAGCTAGAAATGGTCCAAAACAACCAATTACTACAGCTTCTTGTGCTGAGGTCACTTCCTACAGGGACAGGTAGGCTGCTCAAGGCTCCCCACTCCCACTGGTGAGCAAAGAAACTTCCTTCTATCCAAGTAAGGTAATGGACAACACAGAAACTACACCACAGCCCAGAATACAGCAATGCCTGTAAACTGGTCTAAACTAGTCGAGGAAGGCGGGAAAACAAGGATTATTTTTTTGTTTTTTTTGGTAGACACGCACAGAAAATGCAGAAACAGTGCTAAATTAGTTACACAAGCTAGCACACTTTAGTGGGCAGCCTCCACAGTTAAATTAAACAAACAACAAACTTTCAATCAAATTCGACTAAAATGTAACTTTAGGTGCAGATTTTAAAATAATGGGTGTCATGTCTAATATGTTCTGCTCTGTTCACAGTATCCTACACCATTTCCATTATTATTATTGTATTGTTTATGGCTCACTAAATTTCCAAAGGCAACTCCTCTAAATGGAAGTTAATTTTAATTCTGCTTTACTTATCGAATACAGTGCTTCTTTTGACATTTATTTGAATAAACACTCACTCAGCTTGAAAGACCTCAGTTTTCTAACTACAAAAAGATCACAAATCTTAGAACAGATTGTCACCCCTCTCTCTCTAATCTGTTTCTTATAGTCTCCTCCACAGGGATCTATGTCTATCCTTTTAAACCATAAAAGATCCAACCATCTTTGGTCTCCTATTCCTTTGCAGAACAAAAAGTAATTCAAATACTTAAAGGAACTAAACATTAGTCAACAGGTAAATAACACATGGTGTTTTGAATTCATATCCTAATGTACTCCCCATCTCTGTAGCAACACTTCCACTGCATGTCAAGCAGAGTAGTTGTCTTGCTATCTTGAAAGTAAAGTTAGATAAATGGATAGGCAGCCTCAAATTATCCACAGGTCTATCTTGTCTAGCCCTACTTGAGGCTGGAGGGAATGTTTGGATATAGGTTAATGGCTATACTTTTAATAGTCTGCAGACTGATTGTGTAGTACTTGCATATGAATTTAGCACCCTATCTATGCTGTTCCTATACTTGTCTATTGTTTTGGTCTTTCTGTCGCAAGTGTTAGGTGATATTCCAGCTCAGCTAAAGAAATGTCTGATTAATGGTAAATTGAAGAGCAGTTCATTTAGGTAGTTGAAGTGTGTGCTGTTGTGTATATGTTGTTGTGTTGGTGTTTAACAGTGTGATGCTAGGTATGTCTTGGTTGTTAGTGTCCAGTCGGTGTATGTCTCCTAGTGTTTGTGTTTAGTAAGCATGTGATGTTTGGTATGTTTTTGGAGTGAGCATGCAGTTTGTGTGTCGCAGAGTTGGTGCTTGGTAAGGATGTGCTGTTAGGTATGTATGGGTGGTTGTGGAATGGGCAGCTGGTGTATGAGTCATAGTACTGGTGCTTTGTAAAGATGTGATGTTATTGATGTGATGTTATTTATATACAAGTGGTTGTAAGTGTTCAGTTGGTGTATGTGACATAGTGTTGGTATTTAGTAAGGATGTGATATCCTGTATGTAAGGGTGGTTGTTGCCTGTAAAGTTGGTGTATGTTGTCAGTGTTCATAAGGATGTGATGTTAGTAATGTATAGGTGGTTGTAAAGTGTTCAGTTGCTGTATGTGTCACAGTGTTCTGTTTGGAGATGAGGTAATCTTAGGTGTGCATGAGAGGTTGCAGAGTGTGCAGTTAATGTACATTGCAGTCTTCAGATGTGATGGCAGGTATATATGATTGGTTGTACAGTGTGCAGTTTGTGTGTGGACCATAGTGTTACTGTTGGGCAAGGATGTGAAGGTATGTATGAATGGGTGGTTTTAGAGCATACAGCTGGTATGTTGTGTTTGGTAAGGATGCTATGGTAGGTATGTATCGGTGGTTGTACAGTGTGCAGTTAGTGTGTGTGCCATAATGGTGTTGGGTAAGGATGTGATGTGTGTTTGTAGAGTGTGCAGTTGGTGTATGTTGTAGAGTTGATGTTTAAGGGTGTTATGTTAGCTATCTATAGATGGTTGCAGTGTGTGCATTTTATTGTGTGCGTCATAGTTTGGTTATAGAGTTGGAGAGAAAAGCATATTCCAGATGACTGGAAAATAAGCATTCTAGTGCCAATGTACAAGAATAAGGGAGGCATTCACAACTATGGGTAGTATAGAGGTATCACACTCCTGTCACACTTAATGAAAGTTCTAGAGAAGGTGACTGAAAATGAATATGCAGAGTATTAGCAGATAAGGTGAGAGATGAGTCCTTTGAATTCAGATCATGATGCAACACAACTGACCTGATGTTTTCCTTTCCCTTCTGTATGATACTCTCAGTTTTATACTTCTCTTTTCCCTTCTGCATGATGCTCCCAGTTTTCTACTTCACCTTTCCTTCCGGTATGATACTCCCGTTTTTCTGCTTCTCCTTTCCTTCCGGTATGATACTCCCGTTTTTCTGCTTCTCCTTTCCCTCCTCTATGATACTCCCATTTTTCTGCTTCTCCTTTCCCTCCTCTATGATACTCCCATTTTTCTACTTCTCCTTTCCCTCCAGTATGATACTCGCATTTTCCTACTTCTCCTTTCCCTCCTGTATGATACTCCCATTTTTCTGCTTCTCCTTTCCCTCCTGTATGATACTCCGGTTTTTATACTTCTTCCTTCCCTCCTGTGTGGTACTCCCATTTTCACTAACCTACACACAGCACTCATAACCAAATTACAATCTTGTTACTACAAAATAGCAAAATTCACCACCAATATGCCATCTCGCACACATCACTGCTTAGTCATTAAAACTTTAAATTGGCTTGAATTCCCCCATTACCTATATTACACCCAAATTACTCTTACTCGCAAGCTAATATATAACCCACACTACTGCTCTTCTATACAAGACATAGTACATACATGTACTCCAGCTTGAAACCTTAGGTCTTCTAATAAATTACTACTACCACAACTAAACCCAAAAAAGAGAGCTGGTGAATGCCTTTATTCCTGTACAGTAGCCAAACTCTGGAATGCTCTGCCACCCTTAATCACTCAGCTAGACACTACACAAACTTTTAAGTCAGCATTAAGACAACATTATCTTAACAATTACATGTACCTGTAATCTTCTGAACAAACCTCCTTAAAATCTACTTTATCCAGCACACAAACAAATTGACCCACAAACCTAAGAATGGCAATCTCCTTTCTATGCTGTACAATTTAGAAAAGTTGAGCAGATCGAATTTGACTGAATCCATACTTATTGCATTGTTATAATCTGTATTTTGCCTCAGTGTTGTAATCTGTTGTCTGTGTAAGAAAAAAAACTTCTGTTGTCTATGTAAAAATATTATAAACTGGTAAGTTCTTTACTAACTTTGTTTTAATGAGACACTGTATCTTTTGGAGCATTTCTCCCCAGGCCTCCACTGAAAATGGATCTTTGATCCAGTGGACTTTCCCTGTCAACAAATGTCAATAAATAAATAATAAATACATTTTGAAGAGAGAGGCCATCATTCACAAGATAATTGGCAATATCCCTGATGAAGTTAAATAAAAATTATTTGATAAATTTTCACCATTTTAGGATTTGGTTTCACCCCCTAAGGTGTAGGATTTAAAGGCAATACAATTATGTCATTAATGCTTTTCCTGTACTAATGTATGTAGTAGGTAAAACCCTTAATTTTGTTTACAAAAACTTTAAAAATTTTTGGTTTGAAGAATTAAAACCTGTTTACTAACCAGAAATGGACTGTTTGGCACTTACATCTGCAAAGATTGTAAACTTTGAGGTTCGTCAACAATGAGTACAGTGTTTTCTGAGGCACATTAGGGTAGAAGTTTAATAACAATGGAAGATGCAATTGCAAATCCACCCAAGTTGTATACCTTGAAACTTGTGCTTTGTGCAAGGGCTTTTATGTGGGTAAAAACACTATGTTCTCACAGAGAATTAATGAGCACAGGCAAGCAATATTGAGGGCGGATGGTACCAAAGCCTTAGCTGATCTTACATTGTCATGTAAAGATTTAAAGAATGTATATTTTAGAACAAATCAAAACTGATTTTAATATGGATGATGTGAACAATATCTTAGGAGTTCATGAAATTAAATGGCAGCTTAAATTGGCTGCAGATATTCTGTCCGGTTTAAATGAATCAATATAAAATATATTTTTAAAGCCAGAAGTCTGGGAATTTATTTATTTGTATTTATAAATGTATTCCTTTGTACATTTTTTATTATTTTGTAAACGTTTATAAATATTTACTATATAAAAAGTGTTTTTGTGATTTGTTTTGTTTAATTTGAAAAAAATCATTGTGGCGATCCCTTTAAGAATTGGTGCTTCGAGAATCTGCTGATTTTTGATCACTTGATTGATTCAGAATTTAAACATGGAGTTCTATTCCATTTCACCATTTTCTGATGTTCTTCTTATGATTAAAGAACACACATGATAAAAATGACTGTTTTTGTATGAGCTTCTATTTAAGTGTTTGTCTTATTTGTGTTTATTTGCTGGTGTAGACATCTAGTTGCAACAGTATTAGTGGTCATTTTTAAGGGGTGGCATGTAATACCAGCAAATTCATACTTTGAGATATACGTAATCTTAAGTTGTGGAAATGGTGATGTTGACATGATTGTTTGGCATGAATATTGAACTTTTTTTGCTTTGTATAGACTCTTATTCAAAGCAGAAAACACTAGTCTCTCACAATCCAAGTTGCCCATCCCCAACACACTGTCTCACTCTACTTCTCCCCCATATCTCTCTCTCACTTGCCGGCGACATCCACCCTAACCCCGGACCCATCTCTAACATCAGTCTCACCAAACTCTTCACTCAACCAATAAAGCCAAAGTCCATTGGCCTCACTATACTTAATGCACAAAGCCTTAGAAACAAAATCCCTAACGTCCATGCCTGGCTCTCCCATAACCACCCTGACATAACTGCCATTTCTGAAACCTGGCTCAAATCCTTCATAAAAGACAACAAAATTCTACTATCAGGATACCAAATCATTCGCAACAACAGAGTCCACAAAAAAGGAGGTGAAGTAGCTGTTATCTACCCCTCCTCCCGTACCATAACTCACTATACCAATAAAATACCAACCTTTGCCAACGCTGAAATTATAATAGGTCTATTAAAAATAAAGAACCACAAGTCCATATGTATTGCTGCCCTCTACATTCCCCCAGGCGATAACATCAAAATATTTAAAGACATCCTATCCTGGTTTTCCTGCATCATAAAAAAAATGAAACCTATATCCTCAGTGATACCAGCATCAGCTGGACCACTATTAACTCTGAATCCACTTCCCATGCAATTAATCTGTACAATTTCCCCCAAATAATACATTCTTCAACCAGGCGAAATAAAGATGGTACCTCTGGAACCATCATTGACTGGATCCTAACAACTCGCCCAAACCTTATCACCAAATCCGGAGTAATACCAGACCCTCTCAACAATCACTTAGCAGCCTTCACCGACCAGCTCCTGTCTCCTCTACAAAAACACCACCACTACATCCAAACTCGCAAGCTCTCCTCTCTCAGCACCCTAACTTTGAGTGCCTAAAGCATACTGACTGATTCCCTCTAAAAACCCTTCCTCTAGATGATGCCATATCCTATTTCAACCACTCATTCCTAACCCTCCTTAACCAGTAAGCCCTCTCCTGAACCAAACACATCAAAACCAATCCCTGCCCATGGTTATCAAAAGAAATTAAACTTGCCATGCACCAAAGAAACGAACAATGGAAACAATATCAAAAACAAAAAATACCCATCTCCCTCCTCGAGTTTAAGCAACTTCAAAACTCCACAAAAAAGCTAATAACAAAAGACCGCAAAGCCCACTACTGCAAACTCCAATCCTTGTACTCAAATCTCAAAAAATTCTGGGAGTCCATCTCATCCATTCTTCACCCTGGTAATAAAAACAACCCTGTCCAAATCCCAAGTTCACTGACTTTGAAACAGCCACCCAGTTCAAGTAATTCTTCATAGACTGTATAGCTAAACTATCCACCTCCTTCCCACTCCCCTCTTCCTGTCCCAACCATCATCCCAATCATCTTTCTTCCTCCACACCCTTCTGCCTAACTCCCATTCCCAGAAGCACTATAAAAACGCTTCTCAAACTCAAACCCTGTTGCAATGCACCTGACAATCTTCCACCTACCTTCCTCAAACAATGTGTAGACAGCATCGCCTATCCCATCTCTATTCTTATAAATAGATCCATGCAAGAATCTTACGTCCCTTCTATCTGGTGCCAGGCTTACATCATCCACCTCCACAAAAGTGGCAAAAACACTGATACCACCAACTTCAGGCCTATTGCCATCCTTTCCCCTCTTTCTAAAATACTAGAAAAAACTATCCAAGCACAATTCATGACACACCTAATCCTAAGCAATCTCCTCTCCCCTACCCAACATGGCTTCCACCCTGGCAACAGTACCATAACTGCCCTTCTTTCCTTTCTGGAAATCATCAACCATGAATGCGACTCTGGCAAATTCATATCTATACTATTTCTTGATCTGTCAAAGGCCTTTGAGACCATCTCCTACACCTTACTCTTATCCCAACTCTCCACCCAACATCTCTCTCTCTCTCCCACCACCATATCCTGGTTTTCCAGCTCTCTGTCCAACCGCCAACAAGTTTCCAGTGGAAAAAATCAACCTCCCCCTTCCTGTCTACATCCACCGGCGTCCCTCAAGGTTCTGTTCTCGATCCTCTACTCTTTAACTTATTAACAACTTTCACCATTCCATCCCAGAATCCTCTGTCATCCAATGTGCAGATGACTCGATGATCATCTGCTCAGCCCTCTTCCCCCCTCCAAGCTCTTAGCAAAAACCCAGTTAGCCTTCTCCAAAACAGAAACCTGGATACAGTCCAACCATCTGGCTCTAAATGCAAATAAAACTAAACTAATGATTTGATGTTCTTCATCTCACATTGCTGCAGTCCTTACACTTGGGTAGTCCGCTGTCCTCGGTCGGCCCGAATATCAAAGTATAAGGCTGACGTCGGTCAAGGCGCATTAGACTGACATCAGGACGTCAGGGTACAAATGCGCATGACCGACGTCATATCCTCAGTCTTTTTTGCCGCATGGTCCGATGCAGAAGCAGAGTTGCAAGTGCCGTTCGGCGTTCTGAAATTTTTCGAATTCGGAGTTTCAGACCGAGTCAAAGTTGGCTAAGTACCCCGTTTTAGTTTTTTCTTGCCTCAGTGGTTTACCGGATGTCAGAAAAAGTGAATAACTGTATTTCTTGTGGGAAACAGATACCGCATAGAGATTATCATACTTTGTGTAATCCTTGTTTAGGGCCTGAGCACGACGTTGTTGGGTGTCGCTTTTGTGCTAGATTCAGTAAGCGCACTATTAAGAGAAGGTTAGATTGTGCCAGGTTAGTCTTCGGGAAGCGGTGCAATTATAATATGCCGTCGGATGCTCCGATGTCCGCTTCTTCGAAGAAGCGCAAGGACAAAGCAGCTAGGCCCAGGCAAGAAGAGCCGTCCGTACCGGACGCCGGTTCTTTAGAGGTGTCGGTGGAGCCGGGGGTTCCACCGGAGGTTTCTCTGGAGTCCCAGGGGGAGACTTTGTTATTGCAGGATGTGGCCTCTCAGGAGGCAGGTCAGGCTGAAGGGGCTTCTCAGGTTACTGTACTCCCCTCCCTTCCTAGGGTGGTTAGGCCCTCTCCTTCTGTTTCCAAGGCTTCTCCCAGAGGCAGGCCAGGTTTAGCTTCAGTTGGTGTCACTCCTAGTTCTTCAGGATCTGTGCCCAAGAAGCATATGCTTAAAATGGCAGAAGATTTGATTACTTTGATTAGAGGTTCTTTGCCCCTCCTGATAAGAGACCTAGGGTGGAACCTGAGTTGGGGAGTTTTGAGCAGGCTTCGATGTTTCAGAGTCTTCGGCTGAAGACTTGCAGGAGTATTCTCCTTATTCTGATTCTGATGTGGATGATTCTACACCTTCTGCTTCTCCTCCTGAGGATTTTTCTTTTCAGAGACTCTTCATTCCATGAGGGAGCATTTTAAGTGGGAAGGTCAGGACTTCTCTGATTCCAGGAAAAGGCTTAGGGAATTTTGTTTTACCCCAGCATAGGCCTTTGGCTATACCTCCTGTTCTGGATGTTGTGGAAGATGTGTTTGCAGAGGCTTCTCTTAATCCTGATTCTTTGCCTCCTGCTCCTGTTAAACCGGATAGGTATTACAGGGTGCCTGAAGCTCATAAGTATCTTTTAAGCGTCCTAGGGCGGACCCAGAAACTGTTAGTCAGGGGCCTAAGGGTGTTAAGGCTTCTGTTGTTAAAAATCCGGTTCCTCCAGATAAAGAGGCCAGGGCTTTGGATAGATGGGGAAAGAAAGTCTATACTTCTTCCACCCTAGCTATGAGGGCTTTGAATTGCAAGTTTCACATGTTGAAATACCAAAACTATCTACTTTCTCAATTGAAGTCTAAGGTAGATGCTCTGGCGGAAGGTATTGAGTGTAAAGAGTTACAAGATTTAGTACATGTTTCTGAACAGGTGGGTAAGCATTCTTTGCAATGTGGTTTTGATGCTGTACAGGCCTCGTCTAGGGTGGCTGCCACTGGGTCAGTTCTTCGCAGGCACGCCTGGCTGAGGGATCAGAATTTATCTGACCATGTTAAGACAAGGATTTTAGATGCTCCTTTACAGTCTGATGTGTTGTTTGGTTCACCTGTTGAGGCAGTCTTAAAGAAAATGGAAGACAAGGCTAAGTCTATGCAGACTGTTAAAGATTTTTTGCAGGTTCAGCCTCCAAGGTTTAGTAGAAATTGGCCTACCAAGGGGTGGACGTATCCTTCTTATGATTCCCAGTCTAGGGGTAGATCTAGACGTGGTAGGGGCAGAGCTCAGGGCTCTTTCAGGCCTAGAACAGGGAGTTCACCTGCACAGTCTTCGGGTGAGGGCAGGGGTCAGTCCTTTCGTAAACAGACCCAATGACCTACCTTTTCAGCTGCCAGAGCCTTCTCGTCTGGCAGCACCTTTGGGAGGAAGGTTGGCACTTTTCAAGGAAAATTGGAGTTTAATTACCCAAGACAGATGGGTATTGGATATCATACACCAAGGTTACAGGTTTTATTTCCATACCTTGCCTCCTTTCAAAGGCATGCCAGACGTTCCTCCTCAGCAAAGAATAGAGGCTCACAAACAAATTTCTCTGCTACTTCAAATAGGGGCCATACAGCTGGTCCCTATGCCAGAAGTGGGCCTAGGATTTTATTCTCGCCTGTTCCTAGTACCAAAGAAGGGGAACACGTGGAGACCAATTTTGGATTTATCTATCCTCAACACTTATCTGGACATTCCCAAGTTCAAAATGTTGACGTTACAACAGCTTTTACCTCTGCTGGGCAAAGATCATTGGATGGTAACTTTGGATCTCAAGGAGGCTTACCTTCATGTTCCTATCAGACTGAGTTGCAGGAAGTATCTGCGTTTTCGGGCTGGGACTTCTCATTATCAGTTCTCTGCATTGCCCTTTGGCTTATCTACTGCGCCCAGAGTGTTCACGAAAGTTCTGGCTCCAGTGATAGCTTTCTTCAGGCTAAAAGGAATACAGATCTATCCTTATTTGGACGATTGCCTGATTCTGGCTCAAGGAAGGGACGAGCTTCTTCATCATTTGGAATATGTGATAGCAGTGCTAAGATGCCTGGGGTATTCTGTAAACGAAATAAAGTCCAGTCTAGTACCCTCTCAGGACATGTGCTTTCTGGGTGTAAGACTGAATACAGCATCCCAGATGGCCTTTTTGACCCTGGACAAACAAAAGAATCTTTCCCTTTACTTTCATCAATTGTCTCATCAGTCCAGGCTGACTGCAAGGACAGTCCTTCAAGCCTTGGGGTTCATGGCATCTTGTATTCTGGTGCTTCCCAATGCCAAACTGCATATGAGGAAGCTACAATGGTATCTCAAAAATGTATGGACACAGCACTGCCAGGATCTGGACACTGTCATTCAGATAATACCTTGCATTCAAAAGGAATTTTTGTGGTGGGCTCAGGAATGTCACCTAAACAAGGGACTCTCTGTGACCCGGCCAGAGGCGAGTCAGATTCTAACGACAGATGCCTCAGACAAAGCTTGGGGAGCTCATCTAAATGGAAAGTGGATACAAGACACGTGGCCTGCCAGACTACAACATCTACATATCAACTTGAAGGAGATGTTAGCAGTCCAGTTTGCATTAATAGCTTTCAAGGATTTACTTCTTCCAGGGCAGGTGTTGATTCTAACAGACAACACAACTGTCATGTGGTACATCAACAAGCAAGGGGAACACATTCTTATCCTCTATGCAGGCAAGCAATGATTTTGTGGGAGACTGCTCTCAGTTTACAGCTAAATCTTCAGGCAAGGTTTCTGCCGGGAGCACAGAACTCCTTAGCAGATGTGTTGAGCAGATGAATTATGGATCCCCACGAGTGGAAATTGGATCCTCATGTATTTCAGAAATTGACAGTGTCATGGGGAACTCCAGACATAGATCTGTTCGCTTCTCCACTAAACCACCAGCTGCCAAAGTTTTGCATGAAAAGGTTTCATCCCACAGCTTGGAAAGTGGATGCTATTTCTTTCAATTGGAGCAATCTTCATGTGTATGCCTTTCCACCTCTGCCTCTCCTCCCAAAGGTACTTCTAAAGGTCAGACAGGACAAGCCAAAGATGATTTTAATAGCTCCAGATTGGCCTCGACAGCACTGGTACCCATTACTGAGAAGTCTGGTACGGGAGCCTCCATGGCCTTTGCCTTCGATTCCGCACCTGTTGTCTCAGGAGAACAGTCATTTACTCAATGTCAAGCTTCACTCTCTTCACCTAACAGCCTGGCATATTCTGTTTTGAACCATAGAGGGTCTCAACTTCCACAGCAAGTTTTGAATGTTATTTTGGAAGCTAGAAGGCCTAGTACAAGGAAAGTGTACGCAGATAAATGGAAGAGATTTTTATTTTGGAGTGCAGCAAAGGATTTTGATGTTTCTGAGCCTAATTTAAGTGTGGCTCTTCAATATCTTACTGAGTTACTGGACAAAGGTTTGTCCTTCTCTTCTATTAAGGTTCATGCTGCAGCAATTTCGGCTCACTATGACTGTGACCCACCATTGTTTTCTCATCCTTTGTTCAAGCAATTTCTTAGAAGGGCAAAGAATATAAGACCCCCCACGTAGAGCTCCTACTCCTGCTTGGGATCTCAATTTTGTGTTGGAGAAACTCACTCTACAACCTTTTGAGCCTGCAGCTACTACCGAGTTGAAATATTTATCATGGAAGACTGCTTTTTTGCTGGCCATTACCTCTGCAAGAAGGGTTTCTGAATTGCAGGCCCTTATGGCGGTTGAGCCTTTCTTAATTTTCCATAAGGATAGGGTATCTTTGCGTACTAATCCTTCCTTTATGCCTAAAGTGGTTTCTAGTGTGGCTTTAAACCAAACTATTCATTTGCCTACTTTTTATGCAAATCCCCAAAATAAAGGGGAAAAGATTTTGCACACTTTAGATGTACACAGGCAGTTGCGATATTATTTGAGCAGAACTAAAGGGTTCAGGCAGTCTCAGCAGTTATTTGTTTCTTTTGCTTTGAGTTCTCAGGGCAAGCCTGTGTCAAAACAAACTATTTCTAAGTGGATTGGGTTTTGCATTGCTTTCTGTTATTCCCATCATGGTAAGGAGATTCCAGCTGGGATTAGGCCTCATTCCACTAGGGCTACTGCCACTTCGACAGCTTTTTTAGGGGGGGTGGCAACTAAAGATATTTTGGAGGCAGCTACTTGGAGTTCAGTGCATACTTTCTCTAAGCATTATCACCTTCCACTTTACTCTAATTCTAGGGCTGGTTTTGCCACTGCTATTTTACAGGGCATTTTGGCAGCTCCTGCTTCTTTATAGTTTGCCATCCTCCCTTACCTCTGCTTTGGGATTCTACCCAAGTGTAAGGACTGCAGCAATGTGAGATGAAGAACATAGTACAGTTTTGTACCTACCATAAATGTAGATGTTCGAAGATCCACATTGCTGCAGTCCAATTTACCCTCCCTCCTTCCCCTCTGTAGTTAGAGGCGGTTGTGTGGGTTGGGTTGTAAATATTGTGTATATTGTATATATTGTACATATTATTAGTGCAAGGGTGGTTGGTTGGTTGTTTGCTGTCTTTTGGTTTTGACCTTTCTTTTAGGGTCTTCTGACATCTGGGGCAAGAAAAGACTGAGGATATGACGTCGGTCATGCGCATTTGTACCCTGACGTCCTGATGTCAGTCTAATGCGCCTTGACCGACGTCAGCCTTATACTTTGATATTCGGGTCGACCGAGGACAGCGGACTACCCAAGTGTAAGGACTGCAGCAATGTGGATCTTCGAACATCTACATTTATGGTAGGTACAAAACTGTACTTTTTTCACCTACCAAAAACTCCATTATTGACAAAACCTCATTCACCATGCAGAGCCAGAGCAACACCCCCCCCCCCTTGAAGTTGTTACCAACACCAAGCTTCTCGGCATCATCATTGATGAAGAACTAAAATTTGATACCCACATCCACTTCTCAATCAAGGAAACCCACCAAAAAATAGGTCGTCTCTACATGCACAACCGCTTCCTCAGCCCTTCATCCTGACAAACCCTAGCATCCACCTTCCTGCTCCCCTCTCTTTTATGTATGGTGCGACCCTGTTCATCAATCTCCATCTTGGCTTACTATCCAAACTCAAATCTTGCTAGCACAAAATCTGAAAATTTGCAACCAACTCAAACTCATCCCACCACTGCCACTCCCTCCACACCCTCAAATGACTTGAACTACCCAACTACCTCGGATACCTACAACTCGCCTTTGCCCACAAGCGTATCTTTAAACCTGCCAACTGCCCTTCTCTTGCTACATCCTTAAAACCCTATATACCCAACTGCTCACTCAGATCCAAAACCAAAATCTCCTTCAGGTCCACAAACCGTCACACTCTCCTGGTCAACTACTACTGTCCTACTCCTTAGCTAAAAGAGTAGAACTCTCTCCTCTCCCACCTGCACAACCTACTAAACCATACCAATTTAAAATCTCACCTATTCACTCATCTTTCTTCCAAATGGGAATGCCCATGTCACACTCCAACATAAACCCCTCTCAAACCCCCCTCTCTTTCTACCTTCCACTGTAGTTATCACCAAATACCATCTACTATTGCTTATATCTCAACCAATAATAATATCTCCCCTACCAGGGACAGATCTTCTCTCTACTATCTGATGTACTATACTTTCCAATATAAATATTCTGGTACTTTCCCCCATGCACAGTTGTTCACCTTACCTACTAAGGGCTAGTAGCTGTATGTGTAATGGTTAACTTACTAAGGGCTTATAACTATTTGTTCATTTTTCTGTATGGACTGTGTTTTTCTTTTGTAACAAGTAACATGTAATGTCGTGGAGTTTTTCTCCCTGGGGCCTCCATTGAAAATGGGATGATTATGGCCCAGTGGACTTCCCTGGTCATCAAACTTAAATAAATACATAAATAATAGTTGAAGAAACGTTAAAGGAAGATCAATTAAGTAAAGGTTCTTTTGGTTGGTTATAATTTGCAGTATTTAATTCTTAGTGTATAACTTCATTATAACATTTTTATAGTTATTACAAAATCACCAATCTTAATGTTTGATTTTCTCTTACTTTTTACTATAGTTTTTCAATGTAATGCAGTATTACCTTTTTGTTAAGTGTTAATTTTTTTTCTTTTTTTTTTTTTCTTGGGGTAAAGGTTCATTAAAATTAAATATTTTGGATACAGTGAAAGGATGTGTGCTAGGTACCACCTTTTTTGCCAATATATTTACAACGTAAACAATAAAATCTTTCACTTTATCACACCTTCCCTAGGGCACAACATATATGCACTCCTTATAAAAAGCTAAATGTTTTCCAATTTTGCCTAGTCATACCTCTTGCTGGTTAAACTAACATTTAAACTTAAAAAACAAAAATGCACCAAAAAGGCAAGAGGTAGACTGTCAGTAGTTTTTTAGCATAGTTAAACTTTAATAGTCGCTATTCGTCACCAAGACTTGGTGACGAATAGCAACTATTAAAGTTTAACTACGCTAAAAACTACTGACAGTCTACCTTGTGACTTTTTGGTGTATTGTTGTTTTTTTTTTAGTTTTTCCATTACACCTTTGCCTAGAAGTTACCGTCTTTCTGGTAACATTTAAACTTCTCCACCATAATTATTGCTCTACTGTCAAGATCAATTAAAACTGAAATCATTCCCTTGGGATCACAGTATCATAGAGTCATAAGAAATGCAAGGCAATTGATCCTAGCAGACATTTATGTCTTCCAGTACCCACCTTTAAACCTTACCTCCTTTTTCATGGAGAGCTGGACCAGTAAATCAGATGTGAATGTGTGAGTACCCTTCCAGACATCTCATTCTTGTTTGAAACTATACAATGTATTATACTGCTTGATTTCAAGTGGAAGTCTATTGCAGAGGGGGGGGGGGCATTGCATAATGAATCTTTCTACCATTTTTATTTATTTGATGATATAGCTTTAGATCTCTGATCTTAGTATTTGTGGGGTTGCTTGATTAATAGAAGTACAAGAGATCCTGGACGGCTGGGCAACTAATGGTATGGATGGCAAGGTGCAGATCAACCATCAGAAGTCTCTAAGATTCAAAAATAAATGGACACTTCTTTCCATCTTTTTTTGGTAGCCTAGGGTTCTTAAGCCAGTGATATTTTTAGTTATGAGCCTTTGGGGTTTTTTACAGTTATAAGGTACATCCCAAAGTGTGCATTGCATTCTATAATTGGCCTAATTAATGCAGAAAATAAGGGAGCAATTACTTCTTTAAATCTGGATAATATTCCTTTTGCAAACAGCCATTCTAAGAAGAAGGACTTCCTGACCACTATAGCAACACAATGATCAAAGGCGAGGGAATTATAAGTTCATAGGTAAGTACTAGGCTATCTACCTGAAGGCATTTATAAGCCTAGCCAGAATGTGTTGGCTTTCGCCACCCCCTTAGATTAGTTCCCTGTGCATCTGTCCAGCAGAGCCACTGAAGTGATCCCCGGGGTAAACTGTTTCCTGTCCACTCGTCAAGGTTTCTTTTGAAGAGTGTTAGTGAGGAGCACTGCCTAATGTAGATTGGAATCTTGTTCCAAAGCATGGGAAGTCTCTGGGACAGGAATATATCCCTCCAGCATGTCCTATTTATTGTTGTGGTGAGGTTTAGATCCCTAAAGCATGTGGCTCAAAGGGATAAGATTTTCTTTAGGTGGAGCATGTCCATCAATTCTGGGTTAGACATGGCCTTGTATGTCAGACAGAGATCACCTCTGAGTAGGCAGTATGCAACTGAGTACAGCTGGTGTTTCTTCAGTCAAGCTGCATAGGGCATCTGTTTGAGGCCAGTGATCCTCTTGGTGAGGTACTTCTGTGGTCTTTCCAGCTGTTGCAGGTGTCTTGTAAGGTGCATCCCAAATGGGGCATTGTACTCTATGATGGGTCTGATGAATGATGAGTAGAGGGGCACAATGACCTCTTTTGATCTGAATGCAAACCCTTTTGTGATTAGGTGGGCCACATAGAAGAATTTTCTAACCACTTTGGCAATGTGTTTATGAAAGGTGAGCTTACTGTCTACTTGGGTCCCCAGATCCCTTATTACGTCTTCCGTATTTAGGGGACTACACCTATGTGGTAGTTTGTGGGTACTTTGTTTTTTTTCCAAAGGGGATGACTATGCACTTTTTGGCATTTAGCTTGAGGCCATGATTTTGACACCAGGTATCCATCTCAGTGAGACCCTTTAGGAGGATGTCTGTCAGCAGGAGAGTCAATTATAGGCCCTAGTTTGCAGTCGTCTGCGAACTTGGTCAGCCATAGTCCTTCTGTGCTTGCCTGTATGTCTGAGAAGTATATGCCGAACAGGAGGGGTCTTAGGACTGAGCCCTGGGGAACAACATTTGTAACCAGTTTAGAGTCGGACCTAGCTCCTGCAACTCTCACCACGTGAGTTCTGTCAGTGAGTCAGTAGGCAACCCATCTTGTGATGTAGGGGTTCATGTTCAGACTGGTGAGCTTGTCTATAATATCAGAATGGGGAATGGTGTCAAAGGCTTTAGTGAGGTCTAGGTAGGCTGTGTGTACCACCTTTCCCTCATCTATAGCCTTGGTAACTGACTCGAAGTCCACCAGGTTTAGGAGGCATGATCTGCCCTTAACAAAGCCGAACTGGGTAGGGTCCAGTGTTTGGAGGTTCCCAATGTCTCTTGTTAATGAGTTCAATGATGATGCACTCCATAGCCTTGCAGACCAAGCTAGTCAGGCTTATAGGGTGATAGTTCCTGGGGTCTGTTGTGGCTCCACCTTTGTGGAGTGGAATAACCGTTGCTGTGCACCACTCTATGGGTACGTAACCTGTGGAGAGGCTGAGTTTGAACACTGTATTTAGGTGAGGAGTTAGTTGTTCTTTGAGCTCATGTAGGATGCAGCCTGGGACACCGTTCAGTTCCATTGATGATGTGGTTTTGGCGTTGGAGAGGGCTGTTTTAACCTGAGTGTCTGTGATTTCAGGGACTCTACATTTTTCTGGTATAGTTATGGGCCCTTTTGGGGGTGAAGTTTGCACTAAACCTGTCTGCCAGGATGTTGGCGATATCGGTCGGTTCAGTGTATTTTATGCCATTCTGCACTAACTCTGAGCATATCTGAACATTGCCACTTAGATTCTTGACATAGCTAAAGAATGCCTTGTGGTTATCTTTGCAGTCCTTGGCAATTTTTCTTTCAAAGCTCGGCTTGGATGATTTTATGAGGGATCGTAGTTTCTTCCTGATACTGATCAGGGATGTCTTCCCTTCTTGGGATTTTACTCTTTTCTGTACAAGTTTCCTCCTTCTATTGTATCGCTTGTTTATGGCAGGATTCCACCAGACTGGTTTACTTTTCTTGGAGGAGTGAGTCTTGGTTTTGTTAGGGATGGCACAATCCATGGATTCTTGTAGGTGCCTGTAGAATGCATTAGTAAAGGATTTTACAGCTTGGACAGCGTTATCTTTTAGCATGGGGGCTTTGAAACTTTCCACCTCGGTCTTAAGTAACATGAAGTTTGCTTTTGAAAAGTTTTTCACGGTGGTTTCCTTGTCCAGGGGTGGGGGCAGAATGTGGATATCCAAAGTGATTTGTTTATGGTCGGATCTAACCAGCAAGGGGTTTCGGTTTGGGTTCTGTGGCCAAAATGTATGGTATGAGTTGTAGCCTGGTAGTGCTGGGGTGCTCTCTGGAGCCTTAAACCATGTTTCTGTTACTGTACATATATCAATTTTCTCCATACAGAGGAGTGCCTCGAGTGTGTGCATTTTGAGGTTTAGACTTCTGGCATTGAGTAGCATTACCCTCACTTTTTTGTTACTTGTGCTGTTTACGGTGGTGGGTTTGTCTTTTGAGCCTTCCCTAAAAAAGGCACTATGGGTGTGACAAGAGCCTTGGCCAGTATTCGAAAGCCTAAGGGTGACAGGTGCAAGCTGTCTCTAGCGAAGCAACGTGGCTTTTTGAGCATGTCATCCCAGGTGGACAGACACTGGATCCCCTTTGAATGACACCAGAAACTTAGCTAATTGTTGAAATTGAGAATTATTTCTTTATACCGTGGTATCATTCTTGCTGAGGGCAGGATGCTACTCAGTCAGGGTCATACCGGCCTGGGCTATGTGATCAGAGAGCTCTTCCATGTCTCTTTTCATGTAGTCCAGGGAGGTATGGCTCAGGTCATTCACACCAACATGGACAATGACAGTCATATTTGTACTTGTTCTGGAGTGACCTGAATGCTTGTGTTATGTGGTGGATCCTGGCACCCGACAGGCAGATAACAGTAACCTTCTCCTTATTCTGCCTAGTGAGTGGGACATCAGTGTGCCTGACTATAGAGTCACCTATTACTAGTATGTTGGGTATGTTATTTTGCCTTAAGGGCTGTGATTGCATGGCACACTGGTTTTGTGAAGTATGTGTTTCATGGTTTGTGTTGGGGAGTGGAGGCTGCTCGGATGTTTGCTTTGGAGGTCTCTGTTGGTTTTGCAGATTTTTATTTAGAGCCTCTGAGTATGTTTTCATGTATTTTTTTTTTTTTGCCGGTGCTGGTTTAATGGGTCTGTGTGAAACTGGTGGTGTGATGCAAGTATTTCCCTTCTCCTCTTGACTGTCTGATCCAGTCTTGGGTCAAGAGAGCTTAGCCTCCACTTTGGCTGTGTAATTGCATCTCTCTCATGTATTGGTGTTTGGTGGTAGGAGGAGAGGGTTGTCTGTGTACACTTTAAATGCACAGAAAAGGATACTTATTGTTATATATCGCAGATCAGAGTTGTAGTCAATGCCCCTAGTAATAAAGTAGGAAGAAACACAAATACAGTAAAAGCAGACGAATAAAGTGCAATTTTATATATATATATATATATATATATATATATAAAACAATAGAAAATGAACAAAGTGATTTAAACAAGTTACCCAATTAACCAGAAAAAAGCTCAAAACTGAGCCCTGTTCCAGCAGTCTTCAATCAGACAAGTTCTAACTGTACACTCCTGCTACTAGGGAGCAGGGGGACCTTCTCCAAAAAAAGATGGCCTGGATCAGTGCTCAAGTTATACAAACAAAGGTAGATTCTGCAGGCCTGAATCTGGTCTATACTACAGCAACGAGGTGCACCAATTTCAGAAAGAAACAGTTCAAATAAGCAGGTACAATAAGCCTGTGACCATAAATTCTCAGCTCAGAAGGGCAGAATCCAGCCTCTTTTCCCACAGGAGTGCAGACCATAAACCCTCTTAATATAGAATAACTGTCCTGAAGCCCAAGTGCTTAAGCCATAACTAATACACTTTTAGAATAGCAGACACTGGGCCTTCAATCAGCAATTCCCAGCTTACAAGGATGTAAGCTACCTCTCCTGCCATAACAGTGCAGACCACAAACCTTAATGTAAAACAGCCTGTATGAAGCCCAAGTGCTTAAACCTAAAGACTTAGAATAGCAGTTACAATGTAATCAGGCTAATACCAAGCAGCAATAAATGTAACAGAATAAATAAAACAGTACTTTTAAGAAAAGTAAAATGAAGTAGGAGGAAACACAAATACAGTAAAAGCAGATGAATAAAGTGCAAATTTGTTTTTTTTTTTTTTTAAGTGCAAGGAGAGAGGAAGGAAGAACCTAAGTGGGTTGGCCTTCTCAAATCTTCTCTATATTAAGTAGAGTGAACACTAGACTCAGAATATGATCTCACTGTACTCAATTAAGTGAGCAAATGAGATGGACCCAGGAGGAGTGTTCTAATACAGACAATTCCAGAGCCACCAACACTAATACCAACACAAGAACAGGGAGGGTGGGTGGGAAGCTAACTGCAGAGAGACACACAGCATACCATTCAATGAAACACACAATTAGAAAACAGAAAAAATGAAAATACAGTACTTTTAAAACTGCAACCCATGTTCCAAGGTCTCAAACTACATCCTGAGTTTGAAGTGTGGTTCTATGTATGCTATATTCTGGGGAAAGGGTTGCCTACTGAACAGGATAATAGTGCACTTTTGTATATAATTAATAGGAGTACATTATTTATATATCAAGTATTACAAGTGTAAGGTTTAGGTGGAGAGACTGGGCATCATAGGAGGATGCAAGTGCAATACCCCATTTAGAGTAATCTACAAACTTGGTTAACCATATATCTTTGTGACATGAAGAGCCAAAATGTAGATGCTAAACACCTTCATAGTCTCTGAGGAAACACCTACCTCCCTCACTGTGTGAGTTTCTTTTATCCAGTTTTCTGTCCATCTTAGTAAAAAGGGACCTCTTTGAAGCACATTCTTCTTCTTTGTTATGCTAGAATGAGGAATGGTACTAAATGGCCAGGTTGAGGTACACTGTGTGTACAGCATGACCACTATCTAAAGCCTATATTACCATTTCAAAAACGGTAACCAGCTTATCTTTTCAAAGAAATTGACCAAACTGAAGTGGGTCTAGTTTGACAAGATTTTTAATATTATATTTAATCAGGTCAGATGAGGCTTATCAAATTGATGGGCCTATAATTTCTAGGGTCAATGGTGGGGTCATCCTTGTGATGTGACATCAAAACTGCTGTGAGCTAGATGTCAGGCACAAATCCAGTGGCTAGGCTCAACTGGAATAATTTAAGGAGCAGTTCTGCTAGTGCATGTTTAGTGGAATGTATTAAGCAGCCAAATATATTACTGTTTCCCATGGAGGATGCATTTTTATTCTTGGAAAGCATCTTCAGTATATGTTCTACAGTGATGATGGAGGGAGTCTGAGATCTTTAGAGGTATGTGGGCACTGGTTAATTGGCTCCTGGGTGAAGTATGTCGTGAATTTGCTTGTTAGTATGTTGGCAATATCAAATGAATCTGAGCTGAAAATGCCATTTTGAGTAAGTTCTGAGCAACGTTAGATGTCATTTCTACTTTCCAGAAGTAACTAAAGAAGGAATTGCAACTATCATTAGCTTTTGGTGTCAGCCTCAGTTCATGGATTGTTTTGGTTTTCTGAAAGGTATTTTTCAAATTATTTGACAATGCCTTAATACTAACCTTCATCATTTCTTCTTTTTTTCTTTTTGCTATAGAGTTTATGTACCACAGGATGGTTTGCTTCTAAACTCCCTAGAATATTTAGATATGGTTGGGATTACCAGATTTATATCTTTCTTTAGGTAACATTTTTTTTTAATTTGGAGTTACTTGCTGTATCAATGTCACGATTGATACTGTTATATGTAAATGCCAAGACTTCACTGAGAAGCTGAAGATTTGTACATCTGAAATCACATGACACTGGAATCCATTTGTTTCATTTTTTTAAAGGTGAAGCTGGTTATGAGTTTATGGTTGTACTTATCCTTGGATGGAAAGTATCAGGGGAACAGTACATACAGATACTATATTTGTAAGAAACATGTCTAAGATTTTTTTACTTGTAGAGTGTCCTTTGTCTATCTGGTCTAGGGAGATTTTGTTAATTATATCTAGAAACGTTAGTCCTACATTCAAAGCATAGGTGTCCCAGGTTTTGTGGGATGGTAAAGTCTCCCAGAATAATGGAGTTTCTGCTTAAGGGGATTTTTTTAAGGCTATTTAGGAAATGAATATATTTTTCAGGAGACATACATAGGGTCCTTTCACAAGCTATGATCTGACAATCAGTTCTATTTACTGCCATTTGTATCTCAATGTGATCTCTAAGACTCTGTCTAGAGGTGATGTAGTCTCTCACAAATATGGAGACTCCACCATCATTGCGATCAGGTCTAAAGGCATGGAAGCCACACCATCTAGGTATGCATGGGTGCTATCTGAGGATTTAAATCATGTCAGTGGTTACACACAGATAGATGCACTCCAAATGCAGCAAAGCCTCAAGCTGCGGAGTTTTATTATTGAGACTCTTGACATTGAGCTGAACCACCTTGATGTGACCTTGTATTTGATTTATTATTTTGTTTAAGTCGGGAGGTCAATTAGCTGAACTCTTCCTAAAAAGGCACTGTGGTGGAATTAAAGGTTTTAGCTAGTATGTACAACATAGAACAAGACATGCAGCCCATCCTCAGCAAAGGAAGTGGGGCTGTCTGGCACTGTATCTCAGCCTGGTACAGACTAGACCTCCCTGCAATGGCAGTAGCTATTTACCCAGCTGTTAAAGCAAATTATCTTTGTGTATTTTGGTATCATTCTTGGAGAAAGAAGGAAGGATTCTGCTCAAGTCTTTCCTGGATTTACAACATGCATGGAGACTTTGGCATGTTTCTCTGCATTTCCCTCAAGTTTTATCCACCAAGACATTTACCCCTACATGGACTACAATCCTATTGTGCATTTCTTTTTTAGTATGTGGAACTTAAGCTCCCCTGAGATGACAGAGAGCCAAGCACCTGAAAGATAACTCACCATGACACTGCTCTCATCCAACCCAGTGAGAGGTGAATGTCTGTGTCTAACTATGGAGTCCCCAATCACGAGGACATTTTAAATTGTAGTATACTTGGATTTGAGAGGATTTATTACCTGGTGACTCTTTGTTGTGAATGAACCAGGGGGTAAAGTAGTGTTTGGTTCTTACTGAGGCCTAATCCTAATAGGCCTAGGAGGCTTAGAGAATAACTTTTTTACTACCCCAGCATACGATAATTTGATGTATGTGTTTGAGGGGAGTGCTGGGGAAGGGTGCATTGCTCACAGACTGGTTTTACATTTTATTTTTTTTCCAAGACTTTTGCACCTATGTTCTGTTCACGCCTCTCTCACAAATAAAAGGCATTTTACTGAGCAAGAGTATATTGTGTGTGAGCATGAGGCAGTTGTTAAAGTGCCAGAGGATACCAAGTGCTAGAAGGCTATTGAAGGAGGTCCATCCATTTTAGCAAGGCACTCAGAACTTGTTGATGTTTAAGTGAGGAGTTACTAAGAGCAAGATGCAAATTCAATTTGATTTACTTAAATGTTTATAAAGGAGCACAATGTACAGAATGGGACAATGCCAGATGTTTATCTAGATGAACTATGCAGTATTTGATTAATGTGGTACAGTCTAGGGGTTTCCAACAAAATATTACTACAAACTAACCAACTCCCAGAGGAAGGTTGCTAATACCTGCCATCAGTCCCAATATTAATTTTGCAACTACCTTTGTACTGTAACTGTGTAATACAACCATGTTGGCATGTTTCATAATTTTAGTGCAATTCTATATGCATATGTATGCATGCATGTATGTACTGTATGTATCTATCCCTCGCTCTTTCTTTACTATATATATATATATACAAAAAAAATTAAATACATTTAAAAAAATTAGAGCATCAGGGAAAGAGTATATTTCACAACACCTATAATTGCACAATCTCATATACCTGTTGCAAGTTTGCAGGATGTAAATTCAATTTGATTTAGATAAATGTTTGTAAAGGAGGAAAATCTACAGAATGGGATAATGCCAGGTGTTTATCTAGATGTATATTTTCCAACCCTTATAATTTTGTGTTCTCACACACCTGTTGACAGTCTTGATTCATCGTCTAACTTGTGCCAGCTAAACAAATGACCAAACTTAGTTTCAAGCTCCCATGCTTATATACATTATATATATATATATATATATATATATATATATATATATATATAAGGGGTCATGAAGAGTCTGAGGATTTTTTCATGTGGGTGTGGAAATGTTTTCAAAGCTTAAAGTCAAAAGGAGAACTGTAGGTTCCATAGGGAAAAGGGTTAGTGTTATGCCCTAGTTTTTTTCTAAATTTGAGTTTCCTCTGCTAGGTCAAGAGACCATCATCATGGGGTACCTAGTGGTTGTATAGAAGGCAGGGAAAGACTGGTATGGATAGCCCAGCCTTCTTGGGAACAGTGTTGGAAGGACTGCCAGTCTGGCTAAAGAGGGTTGTCCTGGAGGGCCCAACCGTGCATATGTGATGATTTGTATAAGGTATTAGAAGTCAAAGTAAAACAGAAGCATGACAAGTTTAATGTGTTGCATTGGGGATTATGATTAGATAATGCTGCTACGAACATGATTCTTAATCTTTTTTTCAGATACACCTGAAAGGAAATTCTGACAGAAGAGGATCCTGATAATCATGTCAACACTCATGGTAGGTAATAAAGGATGCAGCTTTCTGCCAGATAATTTAAAGTTTACCAGTGCTGAACCAAACTGGACATACCTGACAACTCTAAGAATGGCATTCCATATTTCCATCATTAAAAGGTTGGATTCAGAGAAATGCCTCTTAAGGAATTGGGGACTGAGCATCATTTTTAAGACTTGTGCATGAAAATGTTACTGCTGACATTTGCTTACAAGAAGATGGACAAAATAACTATAAGGTCACTGGAAATAGCTAATATTGCTATGAGCATTTTAACAATGACACTACATTTAGAGAAATAAAAACTATATACGAGTTAAAATGGATGTAAGAGATGGTGTTTTAGCAGAAGCATCAATGTTTCTTTTTTTTACTCAAAGCTTTATTTTTTTCATAAAAAGTTACTATATATTAAGACATTGTAATAATAATAATATGATAAAATATAAACAAAGGAAGAGTTTAAACTACATACAATATATATAAATGCTTGATATCAAAAATGGTAATGATCAAACTCCAAAAATAATTCTTCTATTCTTTAACTATCAGAGGCAAGATTCAGTTGATAAATGTCAGTAAGAGATGCCACTTTCATCCAAGGATTATTGATAAATGGGTTAGGATGAATCCTGTGTTCTTTAACTGTTTTTTTTTTGTTTGTTTTATAGGAAGTCCGTAACAATAAAGTTTATCATTTTTCAAGACATGACCATCATTTACATTAAGTAAAATTAGAAATTGAAATAATGAAAATGTATCAAAGAATAGAGCCTTTAAATAATCGTCTAAATCATACCAAAACTGTCTTAAAGAAGGACATGTATAAAAGATATATAACCAATCAGCATTACATTCATGCATACATCTCTAACAATATATTTTGTTTTTACTAATTTTAGCTATTTTATTTAATGTTAAACATGCTCTATGTAATAATTTCCATTTAAATATTTATCAGTATTGAGTCCAGGATGTAACTTTAACAGAAGATAAACAAGAGATGTGACCCAGAGTAATATGATTCAAAATTGTGTCATTTAAATTTGTTTTAGATTTTATAAAAGTTCTGTATAATTTTGAAATTAAGTTTTCAGTTTTGGTTTGTTGTAAATATTGTCATATAAACCATATTAATTTAGGGATTTCATTAACGTGTGAATAAATGAGAGATAAACATTGTTCATGAGATTGTATTTGCATACTTTGTAGTAATAACCAATCTTGAGAATTTAAGTAAAATGCTATGATAAGTTGATGAGTGCCTTTAACTTAGAGATCTTTAAAACAATGTTGCCAGCAAACAAAATTTTTGGATTCCCAGAAAATACATGTGTTACTATGTATTCTTGGTAATGCTAAAATAAATTAAAGTTTCAAACCTGATTTTGATATCAACATTAGAAAGAATTGTATTTTTAAAAGCCTTATACATAAAGTTTATACGACTAAAATGTAGTAGAAGGAGAAGTATTATATTGTATGAAATTGCAAAGATAATGCCAGATGAAATTTTGATCTGAAAGATTATAATCATTTTTAAGACATGTTAAGTGTAAAGATTTCCAATGAGAATATTATAACTTGAATTCATCCATTTTAAAATTATTTTAAATATTGAAGCTTTAATAAATGTATCAACATCTGGAAAATTGATTCCTTTGTGATCCCATGGTCTGATATGATGATGATATGATGAAGAAAAGACATTTTATTTTCATTAGGGAGCCAAAGAAATTTTAACAGTTTATTTATTTCATTAATAAAATGTTTTCCTGGGAAAAGAGAGATGGTTTGAACTATATATAATATTTTAGGTAAAAGAATGATCTTTATTAACCAAAGCCAATCTTCAAAAGAAAGAAAAGGCTTGTTTCATTTAAAATAAGATTTCTATCATTTTATGATATTATAATTAATTATTATTTCTTCTATGGGCTTAAGTAGAGCAATATCTAAGTATTCAAATGATGATGTTTGTTTCTCAATAATGTGTTTTTTATGTACTTGATTTTTTTCTTTTTATTATAAATTTAGATTTTGATTGATTAAAATGAAGGCCAGAGATGGGTTGGAATTTATTGTGGATTCTAGTTCTGGAAGAGTTCATCTTGAATTGGGTAGTGTTAATACTATATCATCTACAAGTAACATAATTTTAGAAGAATTCTGATTGAATACATCAAGACCAATAATATTTAGATTTGTTCAGATTAAAATAGCAAACATTTCCTTAGTTAGAGGAATGAATTCTGAAGTAAAGGGACCAGTTTTTAGCATAAGTTGTTATTGTTTTAAATATTCTTTGAGAGAATTGAAACATGGAAAAATCAAATATTAAATAAGAAATTCTAATTTAGAGAGTCAAAGGCTTTTTCAGTGTGTAAACTGACTACAAAAGCTTCTTCATTCTTTTTATTCAAAAAATCAGTAAGAGTTAATATACATCTAATATTATTGTGAAAGTGCCTTTGATGTATAAAACCTGTCTGGTCAGAATTACTTCTATGGCCAAAGTGTTCTTTTATTTTATTGGTTAAAATAAGCATGGAGCTCTTGTAATAATCATTTAGAAGAGAGACAGGCATATAAGAAGAATAAAATTGTGGATTTTTATTCTCTTTTAATATAGGAGTAATTAATGAATATTTCTAAGGGGGGCATTTCTCCTTCAGAATGAATTTCAATTAAAGTTTTATGAAAAAATACTGTATTAAAAAATGCACAAAATAAAGAAGAAAAAAACATATAAACAAAAACTTCTTAGGTGGAACTGTAAAGAATGAAGCCAAACCAGTGTTGAGTGCTTTCGTTCTTTATTTGTGCGAAGAACTTCATCAGAAAAACTAAATAATAAAAAAGACAGTGTGGAAGTCAAATAAATCGAATACCTAGCACACTCACAGCAGCCAGTAACATAAAGGAATTCCTAAGGTCAAAAATTAATTTCTGTAACAACCTATCAATGAAGGACACTGGAGGTAATAAAAATCAACAACCAATACTTATCACTTAAAGAAACATACAAGGTGCCCAATGTAAATGAATGTTCAGATCATGGCTCAGAGTTTAACTGAGTCAATATAATGCACATTTTATATTTAAGTTCTCATTTAGACCTGGGTAATTTTCCACATATACCATCAATTGCCATTTCAGTTCATTGAACTCTAACAAAGCGTCATAGTCCTCAAAGAATTTCCCTACCTGTTCCAGTACAAAGAACTTAAATTGTAAGAAGCCTTGATATAGTAGTCTAGAAGGAGGAAAAGTTTATAGATTTGTATTACCATTCCATCCATACCTGGAGCGTTATTGTTTTGTTTTTCTTAAATTTTAGCCATAATTTTTTTATAGAAAATATGTTTTTGCAATTCAACTTTAAATTCTGTTGGTATTTTCTTAATATTAAGAGATTCACAATTTAATATTGGGGTCTTTGTTATAAAGAGTTTAGTGAAATCTGAAAGTATCAAAAATGTCATCAATATCAGAGGTATTGTTCTTATATTCCTCATTTCTATTCTCTAAAATATTATTAATTTTTGATTGCATTTTAACATTTATAGATAAAGTATGCAGAAGTTGAGGTGATGGAGAATGACTTCATTTTTCACCTTTATAAAGACAAATTTATTTGCGAGTTAAAATGTTGAGACATTGCTTATTTATTTTTCTATTTGTTTTATATTAGAATTATTGTTTTTAGAGAACTTAGATTTAGCCACTAGGAGTTGAGGTTGAATGTTTTATAGTTCTGAATCCCACTCTTTAACTTTATTCTTATACTAAGTTATAATTCTATCATAATTATAAGCTTTCAATGAATCCCAACTCATGACTATGTTAACATCAGAAAAGATATTTGATTCCAAAATTAAATTTAATTTGGATATTAACCAGGGTTAAGCTCTTTAAGTTTAGTTATATATGCAGGTATTCTGAATGAAAAATAAAATCTTTTAAAAACAGTTTGAATCTTAAAAATAAGAGTATCATGATCGGATATAGGGCAAAGAGTGATATTAAAGTTTGAAATCCACAAAATTAAGTCTTTCTATTGTGGCCTGTGTACCATATTTGTAATCCTGATGAGAAAAGAGCAGAGAGTTATGGTATTTCATATTAAATGTATAACCTATTTTTAAGAGTTTTTGCAGTGGAAGTCAGGCTTAATTTTCTCTTATTGGTGGTGCCAGAATCTTCCAGTATACAATTAAAGGCAGCCCATTATAATATTACCTTTATAGATACTAAGAATAAAATCTGAATGTTTTCTGGCAAGAATTTGTCCCATCTCAGGAAAACAATAGAAGTTAAATAAAGTTCTTGGTCTCTTGTTAAACTTTGAAACTATAAGAATAAAGAAGCCATCTTGATCTTTATATTTATAAATAATTTAAGGGATATCTATAGTTTTCTTCCAAAGTATTATGATGCCTCTTCTCTTAGTTTCAAAAGAAAATTGAGCAAGAATTATAAGGTTATGAGGATTCCAAATATCTTTTTCTGTTTGCTTACAATGAGTTTGAGTTTCTTGAAGAAAAAACTACTTGTGCTTTATTATTGTTTAGATATCTTATTAAATTTCATCTTTTCCTTGGATTATTTAAACTAACAGTTAAAGATAAAAGCTTTAAATCCATCCATATGCAAATGATAGCTTTTAGTTTTCCTCTTCATTTCTACATTTCTTTCATCTCTCCCCACCATAAAATAAAGAGCGGAAAACATAGACAATGAATCAGAATGGGTAACTTCTACATTTTTAGAGTATAAGATCTAATAGTTCAGGTCAATGGTTAAAAGAAAATAACGAAATAATAGCTAAATTGTAAGTAGAGCATATTAACTTCAAACATAGAATTATCAAAATTCTTAGTTCAATAGATAAACAAAGGACCTATCAGACTAGCCAACATTACCTAACCAGTCTATAACCTAAAGAAATAACAATATAGAACCTACTTTGACTGAGCTCTGCAGTGAATAATTTATCTACCGGAGACTTTATTAATAATGATAGAAAAATGACATGTGACACCAGTGAAAAGGTCCCACACAACCTGAAATGTGGTGAATACATATAAATAAATTATACAAATATATATAAAGTATATTAATATGTTTTAAGAGAAAAATCATTCAGTTCCAATCAGTGTTGAATAATGTTTACCAGTTATTAGAATGAATTGTAGAGGAGCTTGTTATCCTCAGCTTGGTATTATTAATAAATATTTTAAAACTACTGCTACAAGGTCTGTTGATCATTATTGATGAAGTAGCAAATTAATAATTCATACTCTTTTATCTTCTCCTCCCTCTCTCCACCTCTTCCTTCCCCAACTGTGAAATTCAAATGATTGTAGCTTATGGTTATAATAAATGTAACAAAAGTAAAGATGAATAACTATTTTGACATTCTTTTTGAAAGCTTCATTTCATGTATTAAACCTCACTTACATAATCAAAAAGACATCCCAACTTTAGCATTCATTTAAAAGGAAACACAACTTTATAAAGTAATCAGATGCACATATGTGTATCATCAAAATATGCACAATGTTTCTAAATCCCATTAAATAAGGGATTCAATAAACATGTAAATAATGACATTTGCTTATTAAAACTGATATTGTTCCTTTTCTTTCCCCTTCACTTCCCCTCTCTCCTTTGTGTTTTATATCTATATATCTCTATATATAGATACAGATATACATACAACACATATAAAGAAAACAGGTTGATTGAGTATAAATAGTTTAAAAAAACTTTATGTGAATATAAATGTGAATGCCGACATGCACAGATAAAAGAAGAAAGCTACCTCAGTTGTGTGGCAAAGGGAAGTGCTGCAACGGAAACATAAACGGTTTCCTGCAATAGACATTAAAGAAAATAAAAACTTTGTGTAACCTATGATGACTTGGAAGCCCCAACTGTGCAACACAAGCTCAAGAAATACCTCAAGGTAAGAGTAAAGGGAGGGAAAAGAGAATAAAAAAGAACAGCTATTAAAGGAATCTAGCTTTCTCCTTTCTTAAAAATGGCACCAATTCAAAAAGCAGTTACTTTGGATGTAATCATCATACAGTGTTGCCAAGCAAAACGACCTGCCCCACAGCCATTAACAGTTTGACACAACAGGGCAACACTATACAACCACCATTAAATTTCATCATGTATAAAGTAAGGCTAATAAAACTATTTAAAACTATATCAAATATAAATATGCATATAGAGAGCCATAATGCTTGCTGCAAAAACTTCTATTTAAGAAGGTAAGTCATGGAAAATAAAATTAAACTATAATAAACTGGAAGGCTGACGTTCATTTACCATGAGACAGAAGGAAAGCAACACAAAGGCAGTAAAAAGGAAAGATGATGTACACTGAGAGAGTTTAACCTGGAACACAGCCCTAATGATAGAATCATATTACAATAGTCCTGAGCACAAGAAAGAGGGTTCTATAGGTTCATAGGTAGGTACTAGGCTATTGGCCCAAGGGCCTACGTAAGCCTAGCCAGCAAGGTTCCATAGCTTACGCCACCCAAGAAAGTTATTTTCCTGTGCCACTGTCCAGCAGAGACACAGAAGTGATCCCCGGGGTGTATTTCCTATTTCCCATCCACTCATCAAGATTTTTCTTGAAGAGTGCTAATGAACTTTGCTTGACATAGATGGGTAGGTTGTTCCAGAGTATAGGAAGTCTCTGGAACAGGAATCTATCCCTCCAGCATGTCCTGTTTATTGTGGTGACAAGGTTTAGGTCCCTAGAGCATGTAGCTTGGAAGGATTGGGATTTCTTTAGGTGTAGCATGTCCAACAGGTCTGGGTTTAACATAGCTTTATATGTTAGTCAGAGATCACCTTGGAGTAGGCGATATGCTACGGAGTAAATCTGGAGTTTTTTGAGGCGGTCAGTGTAGGGCATTTGTTTGAGGCCAGTAATCCTCTTTGTGAAGTACTTCTGTGGCCTTTCCAGCTGCTGCAGATGTCTTGTGAGGTGCATTCCAAAAGGGGCATTGTACTCTATAATGGGTCTAATGAGTGACGAGTAGAGGGGAACAATGACCTCTTTTTTCTGGATGAGAACCCTTTTATGATGAGGTGTGCCATGTTGAAGGACTTCCTGACTATTTTGGCGATGTGACTATCAAAGGAGAGACTACTGTCCACCTGGGTCCCAAGGTGTCTTATCACGCATTCGGTGTTAAGTAGATTACTGCCTATGTGGTAGTTCATGGGTACAGAGTTTTTACCAAAGGGGATGACACTGCACTTTTTGGCATTGAGCTTGAGGCCATGGCTCTGACACCAGGCATCTGTCTCAGTGAGGCCCTTCTGTAGGATGTCCACATCATTTGGGGACTTGACTATGGCTCCTAGTTTGCAGTCATCTGCAAACTTCATTAGCCAGAGGCCTTCTGTGTTAGCCTGTACTTTAGAGAAATAGATACCAAACAGGAGAGGTTCCAGGACAAAACCCTATGGTACTCCACTTGTCACTGCTTTGAGGTCAGATTTGGAGTCTGCAACTTTTACAGTGTGGGTTCTGTCAGTGAGCCAGTTGGCAACCCATCTTGTGACGTAGGGATTTATACCTAGTTTAGTGAGTTTAGCTATAATTCCAGAATGGGGGTTGGTGTCAAAAACCTTGGCGAGGTCAAGATAGGCTGTGTGAACCACCTTACCCTCATCCACGGCTTTGGTGACTGACTCAAAGAAGTTGATCAGGTTCAGGAGGCATGAACTGCCTTTCACAAACCCGAACTGGGTGAGCTCCAGAATTTGGAGGTTACTAATGTCTTTGTTTATGAGTTCCATGATGATACATTCCATGGCCTTGCAGACCAGGCTCATCAGGCAAATAGGTCGATAGTTCCCGGGATCAGTGGTGGCTCCCCCTTTGTGGAGTGGGATAACTGATGCTGTGTGCCATTCAGTGGGCACAAAGCCTGATGCGAGGCTATTATTGAACATGGTGCTTAAGTGGGGAGCCAGTTTGTTCTGAAGTTCATGTAAAATGCAGCCTGGGATGCTGTCCAGTCCCATGGATACTGTGTTTTTGGCTTTAGAGAGTGCAGCTTTAACCTACGTAGTTGTGATTACAGGGACTCTGCATTCTTCCTGTATAGATATGGGCCCTTTAGGGGGTGAGAGGGGGGGTAAAGTTAGCACTGAACTTAACTGCCAGGATGTTGGCAATATCAGTTGGTTCTGTAATTTTCGTGCCTTTGTGCTGTAACTCAGACCCGATCTGGGTGTTGCCATCTGGATTCTTGACATAGCTATAGAATGCTTTGTGGTTGTCCTTGGATTTAGTGGTGATTTTGTTTTCGTAGCTAGTTTTGGAGGATCTTATAAGGGATCACACCTTCTTACTGAGGCTGACCAGGGAGCTCCTCCACTCATGGGATTTTACTCTCTTTTGCAACAGTTTCTTCCTTTTGTTGTACAGTTTGTTTGTGGCAGGGGACCACCAGATTGGCTTCCTTTTTTTGGAGGATAGTGTCTTGGTTCTGTTTGGGATAGCACGATCCATGCACTCGTGTAAGTGCTTATAGAGTGCATTTGTGTAGGATTCAGCAGTTGTAAGTTTATTGTCCATCTGCATGGGTGTTATGAAGTTCACCACTTCTGTTCTTAAGAAGCATGAAGTTGACTTTGGAGAAATTTTTTACTGTGGTTTCCTTAATGGGGGGGTGGGGGCGGGATGTGGATATCAAGGGTGATAAGCTTATGGTCGGATTGGACCAACGAGGAGTTGACTTCAGGTGTGGAACACCAGTCACTCATGTTGGTAATGACTGGGTCTAGGATATTGTTGCCCCTGGTGGGGGTGTGGATAAGTTGATCTAGGGCATTGGAGTTTATGAATTCCAGAAAGCATTGAGCTAAGGAGTTGGTACACGAGTAATTTTCCCAGTTAATGGTGGGGTAGTTGAAGTCGCCCATTATTAGGGTGTTTGGTTGAACCCTAATATTTTCCAGTACATCAAGAAAAGATGAGTGGGAATCCTGGGGCATGGTGGGGGATCTGTAGCAAGCTGCAATTTGGATTGCAGTTTTGCCCAGAGTTAGTTGCACTTGGATAACCTCGGATGCATTATGCTGAGCAACTAGCCTGGAGATGTGAATATCCTTAATGAATATGGACACACCTCCGCCTTTAGTGTTTTGGTCCAGGTAACATGGCCGAAAAGTGTGGTATGAGTTATAGCCTGGTAGTGCAGGGGTGCTGTCTGGAGCCTTGAATCAAGTCTCAGTCACTGCACAGATATCAATGTTCTCCATTTTAAGGAGTGCCTCGAGTGAGTGCATTTTGAGATTTAGAATTCTAGTATTGAGTAGCATTACTCTCAGTTTTTGCTTGCCTGTTCCTGTTATGGTGGTGAATTTCTTATTTGAACCCTGCCTAAAAAAGGCACTATAGGGGCAGCAAGAGCCTTAACCAGTATCCAGAATACCATGGGTGACAGGTGCAGGCCATCTGTGGCAAAGCATTGTGGTCTGTCGACCATGTCATCCCAAGCAGACAGATACTGGATCCCCTTAGAATGACACCATAAACTTAGCCAATTGTTGAAGTCAATCATTTTGTCCTTGTAATGTGGTATCATTCTGGGTGATGGCAGAATGCTACTAAGGGCTAGGGTCATACCTGCCTGGGCTACAAGATCGGAGAGCTCTTCCATGTCTCTTTTCATGTAGTCCAGGGAGGTATGTCTCAGGTCATTCATACCAACATGGACAATGACAGTTATATTTGTACTTGTTGTGGAGTGACCTGATCGCGTGGGTTATGTGGCGGATCCTGGCACCCAACAGGCAGCTGACAGTAACCTTCTCCTTGTTTAGCCTGGTGAGTGGGACATCATTGTGCCTGACTATAGAGTCACCTATGACTAGTGTGTTGGGTACGTTGTTTTGCCTTATTGGATGTGCTTGAGTGGCACACTGAGTCTGTGGGCTATGTGTCATTTGGGTTGTGTTGGGGGATGGAGGTTGCTTGCGTTTCTGCTTTGGAGGTCTCTGTTGCTTAGACAGATTATTACTGAGAGCCTCCACGAATGTTTTTGTGTTACTATGTGTGGATTTTGGTGGTGTAGATTTAGTGAGACTATGTGATGAGTGTGGTGTGGTGCAAATGTTTACCTTCTCCTTATGACTGTCAAGTTCAGTCTTGGTTGGAGAGAGCTTTACCTAGATAAGTGCATCTCTTACAGGTCGTAGTGTTGGGTGGTAGGAGGAGAGGGTTGCCTGTGTACATGAGGCAATTTCTACATTGCCTCAAGATGCCCAGATTCATCAGATAGACAGGGGAGAACACTGGGAGCTGACCTTTGGACATGCCTGAATAAAAAACTATTTTCCTCTAGATAAGTGAGGAAAGTGAGTACAAGAGCTGTTTTTCTCCAAGCAAGTGAGAAAAGTAAGTACAAAAACTGTTTTCCTCTAGGTAATGAGGAAGGTTGAGTGCTATAGTAATTAGTAGCTTATTTAATGCTTACAAGTTCTGAACAAGTGCTGAGCATGAATAAGCAAATTTAAGTGCTAAAAACTAAGAATCCGTATCTGCACTAGACTAGTTACAGGACAGAAACAAGTGCAAATGCAGGCTTTCAAATCAGAAAGTTGAGAGAAATGGAAGAGATTGCCCAAATTGGCCAATAACTACAATTTCTGGGTGAGAACCACTCCTTATGTGGTAGACAGGTTACCTAGTGCTTACCACTCCCACTGATAAGCTAGAAGGCTTCCCTCCAACACAGAAAGGCTTGGGGGGCTCAGAAGCTTACATACAGTCCTGGATACAGCAAATCTGTATCTGGAACACTAGTTACAGGAAAGGTAGGAAACAGGCTTACAGTTTTGTTTTTTTTTTTTTTTTTACAGAACAGTAGCAAAAACAGTAGTAAAAACAATTCATATGCAGTGCAAGCTAGCACACGAGTATGCAGCAATATTAGACCAAACACAGTTTAAAAAATGCAATTAAATTAAAAAGGACTAAAAGCAAGTGCAGAAAGAGTTTATTAGGTAGAATGTGGTAAAGAACAATAAAAATACTTAAGGCAAGTGAAACTAGAGCATTTACATGAGTTACATTTTCTAAAAGAAGAGTTAAGCAGTTAGATTTCATTGCTATGCTGGTAGGTGAAAAGGTATTTCCTTTTAAGTTATGATGAGCTGATTTTGGGGAAACTCTAGACCTTCAGGTAAGCAAATTAAGTTTTAAAAAGCACAGTGAGAAAATGACATTTTGAGCAGAGCAAAGGGCAAATATAGTTAAGAGTTGTAAGGGAAGAAGCTGAACAAGAAGTCCCTACTTTCCTGTTCACACTTTGTTTACAAAGTGACTCAGTCTAAAATGTAAGGCCAGACATTAAGTAGTGATGAGATTAGGACATCTCAGAATGTCTAAGACTAAAACACAAACTCTAATAAGATGTTATCAGCAAAGAATAGTGAACAAGTTGCAAGATTCTTGCTGCGTGACTACATAGATAGAAGACAGACCCATATCCAGTTTTTAAAAATGCCTGTCATGGAGGTGCCATTCCACATATTCCTGCTGACATTACGAGGCCATAGTAAAATCTAGAAAACGGCTTTCAATATATTTAGTTATTTTGGATGATGTGACCAAGTACCTTGAAGTACCTCATTATGTGTGGATAATGCTGAAGCTATATCGGGTTTCAATATATTTAGTTATTTTGGAAGATGTGACCAAGTACCTTGAAGCTATTTGATCATATGTGGATAGTGCTGAAGCTATATCAGGTTTCAATATATTTAGTTATTTTGGATGATGTGACTAAGTACCTTGAAGCTACCTCATCATGTGTGGATAATGCTGAAGCTATATCGGGTTTCAATATATTTAGTTATTTTGGATGATGTGACTAAGTACCTTGAAGCTACCTCATCATGTGTGGATAATGCTGAAGTTATATCACGTTTCAATATATTTAGTTATTTTGGATGATGTGACTAAGTACCTTGAAGCTACCTCATCATGTGTGGATAATGCTGAAGCTATATCGGGTTTCAATATATTTTAGTTATTTTGGATGATGTGACTAAGTACCTTGAAGTTACCTCATCATGTGTGGATAATGCTGAAGTTATATCACGTTTCAATATATTTAGTTATTTTGGATGATGTGACCAAGTACCTTCAAGCTACCTTATCATGTGTGATTAATGCTGAAGTTATATCTAGAGACGTATCCTTATTATTTTCTAATAATACCTACGAAAATATTCACTTACAAGGGATCTTCATTTACAATCAGAATAGTCAACCAACCATTTCAGTGCTTTAAGGTCAATCAATTAAAGACTCAGGACACAGTACACAGGACACTCACCCAAGACAGAAGAGTTTGGGGAGCATTTTAATAGAACATTAAAGTCCAAGATGAGGAAATTTATTGAGGAAAATGTTGAAAATCAGGATCAATTTAAACCTTTTTATTTGTCATTAGGGAAATACCACAACCTTGAAAAAGTGTTTAGGCATTTTAAGTCTTATAAAGCATACATCCTCATGGAATAGAGGAACTGACAGAGACATTTAAGAAGACAAGACTTTAAATGCGCCATAGAATACCATATCAACTTTTTTGAGAACTTCCAACTATGTTATTCCAATAAAAGAAACAGATCACATCTTTATTGTATTATAAAACCTGAAAACTCAGCTTAATGTTTACAAGTAATATTATAGTCACTGTTATCCAAAACCATCCTATATGAAACATTAAAAAATACTTATGTAGTTGACAGCGCAGTGAATAATGTAAGACAAGAAGCAACATTATAAACACCTTTAAGCAAGTAACAATTCCTTCCACTTATACACTTCCAGTCAAAAAGGGCCCTCTCAAACAATGCTGTATATATATATATATATATATATATATATATATATATATATATATATATAGAGGACTCCTGAATTTGATCAACATGGCACAATGTTGAGATGCTGCTTGATCAACCACAATTGTTTGACATATGCACATATGCAGATGGTCGAAAGTTTGCTAGCTTGACAATTCCCAAATGGGGGAATATTCCTTTTTCTGAGAGCTTGTTCAGTCTTAGAGTTAGTATGTATAATTATCAGGGTTGTGGGGGTACATTCAACAATGTTATTTATTCTTTCTTTGCATGTGACAAGGATTTTCCTAGCACATGCAGAGTTGACTGTTGACATTTGCATTGTCAATGTTTTGTGGTCAATATTCTTACCATTGACAATTTGTTGATTTGACTAATCTTATACATATATATGGATCTATTTGGGAAGTTCAACATTTCAAAACTTCAAACTTCACATGGTCAAGACCATCCCCAGGATTCACTAATCTTCCGTGTAAGACTAGATTAGTCTTACACGGAAATGCCAGTGTAAGAGTATGACAGCAGCGTGCCATGCATATTAATGAGGGCATGCTGCCTCAACTCTAAAGCTTACATGGAGCGTGGACGAGTGTAGGGGTGTGTGTCAGACTGCTGAGCAGTCCAAAAATCCTTGCCCCTGCACTGACAAATCCCAAGAAATGTCGAGTTACATGAGCGAGTCCGGTCACATGTGTACATTGTCACTACACTCCCCCATATGTTAAACCTCGTACAAATTTAAAAATGAAAAGAATTTTTTTTTTGTTTTATTTCCGCTATAGCTGCCCGTATTTGTGCATGTTTGCCCATTGCTTAGCTACAGTTAGCAGCCTAGACATCAAAGAGGATAATAACAAAAATATATGCAAATCAAGCAAAATAGCAATAGCGTAGTGGTTAGAGCCTTCGCACAAAGAGGAGGCATTCCCGGTTTGAGTCCCACTACTGCATGTTCCATTTTCTGTTGGAAATCTGTATACAAAAATATTTCCTGACATTTATCATGTATAAGTTTTGTAAAAAGCATCCAAATGTTATATGTACTAGTGAACAAATTATATATATATATATATATATATATATATATATATATATATATAATGGGTATGCATTCTGAGGCATGAGTAACTTATTTTAAGCAATATAAAGCACTGCTAAGCACATTTTAGCAGTATTTAGCATATTTAAAACCAATTATTCATAGCTGAGCACCACGTCAACAAGGGCAATGTCTTTGCATGTAGCTGCACACCGCGCCAAACAGCACACCTACAACGTATTTGTGCCTACTTGTGCACCATGCTAATCAGCGCAACATCGGGCAACGTCGGGCAAAGTTGAGCAAAGTCGGCTAAACACGGCCACACCTCCTTTACTGTACCTTAACCATTCAGGTCTGGCCAGTAGGAAAATAAAAAGCAGTGACAGGGCTCAAACTCAGGATACTGTGCACTATAGTCACAGTACATAACCACTAAGCCATGACAGCATTTCATAACCATGCACTTTCAACAGACACATATCTATCAAAGGAATATTAAACATTGCTAACATCAGCTAAGCAAGTGTGCCTACAGCTGAGTTTTTTCAAAACTGGCCAATCACAAATAAGCCTGGGAAATGAGGCATATTTAAGCTCCACAGGTGGGAATACGTGCCATAACTGGTTGTAGCTCCCTTCTGCAGTCAGTATGGCCGGTGTTGGAGAAGGCACTCAATTTTGAGCGCAATGCTGGGGGATTGAGGAGTCCAAAGTAATGGTTTGGCTCCTTGTCCACAATCATGAGGAAAGACTCCTGCAGGTCCAGTACCAGGGCATCCAATATAAAACAGAGGCCCGGAACAGTCTTGCTCATGATCTTACCAGTTCCACTGGTGTTCCACGGACTGGTGAGCAGGTCAGGCACCATTATTCTGACCTGAAGTGACGTAAGGAGGATCAACTGGACCAGTGGATTCAGGAGTCCCGTGCAATGCCTAATGCCCCAGTACTGAGTAAGTAGCCATTGTATTAAGTACTTAATTGCTATGCTTGTCTATACTGTGGATAGGTATGTCTCAATATCACTGCATTTACTTCACAGCTGTAGGTGTCCGGGCTATGAATCAGCAAGCCCATGAAGATAGGTTGCAAAGGCTGCGTCATGATGATGCAGGTTAGTAATTATTCTGCATGTACTGTTATATAAAATAAATGAGAGAGCCTTCAAAAAGTATTTTAAGCCAATAAATAAAGGTGTAATAATAATTTAATAAATGTATAAATCCTGGAGTGCATCTGTGTCTTTTTCTTTGATATGTTGTTGTACTGTTGGATTTTACAGATAGTACTGATGTATTAAGCAGTGTTAACCCACACTTGGGTAGGCCCATATAACGTGGATGAAGGGAGTGCCAGTAGCTTTTATGCATATTTACAGCCCTCAACTGTTGGTTCATGCCCAGCAATTACAGGTTAATCTTGCACATGAGTAGCTTGGTATTGTGTTCCCCGGAAATGTCAGTGTGCTGCCAGAAATGTAGGGAGCTGTTAACATATAACTGATACTTTCACCTGAACATATCTAGATAATTATATGAAAGTAGAGCTGTCAGTGTACTATCTTAGCAGCAGTGTGTGTGAGCAACTCTCAAAATATGTAGAAGTAACATCTGCATCTTGGACAGTTTGTATGTAAGATACAGCTCATGTATATAATGATCTAGCGAAATCCAATTGCACAATATAAGGGCATTGGGTAGTGTAATAATACATGTATAATTTTTTTGTTTTAGAAGTAGTTGAAAAAGATATTAGGGGTGGCCATTGGGAGACATCCATAGAGTACAAGGAGTTATTATGGCAACTATATTTGGAGGCTAATAAATCTCCAGGCCTGAATGATGTGATTTCAATAACTCCAGTACTGAAAATGAGGGCAGCTAAACTTTGAAATACTTATGAAATATTTTAAAGTATATACTCTGGTTTTTCATTTATTTATTGTAATACATATTTTGATATTTATTTATGTATTTATTAAAATGAGGGCAGATAAGCTTTGAAACACTTATATAATTTTTTTTTAAAGTACTTGTCCCGGTTTTTTATATATATATATATTTATTTATTTTTCATATATATATTTATGTATTTATTAAAATGAGGACAGATAAACTTTGAATCACTTATGAAATATTTTAAAGTACATACTCTGGCTTTTTATACACTGATTTGTATATATCTATTTTTATTTTAATGTATGTATTTAATTATTACCTAAGTATTGAGGTAGATCGGATGCCTTGTGTAATACTTCAGAAATTGCATTGCATTTAATGGCCTTTTAACAAAAAATTTTTTTATAAAAATGATGGTTTCTTCCACTAGATGGCGCCAAAGCATCATTAATATATATTCCTGAATTTTATACAGTTTTAAAAGTTTATTTGTTTATATGGTTGAAAATATGTGTTTTATTAAATTATATGTATTTATGTTTAGGTTTACAATTTAGTGACTGATCAGTTATCTTTATAAGAATATATAACATTTGGATGTAGAAGTTTCTTTTTAAGTTACTTCTTTTAGTTTAACAGAGCTTTGCAGCATTTTTTTATATATATTTTCAAGAGAGCAGATGGAAGTGATTAATTGTTTGCTTAATTGATGTTTAAGGTAATTATGTGAGTTGTATTTAAGGGGTCAGTATGGTGTGCTAATGGTTGTCTGATGAAGTTACTTGTAAACGAAAATGCAGTGTGGAGTGCTGTTAGCGTTTATGTTCTTTTGTGATGCCTCAATAAAATCATCGAACTATAGCCTGCAGCCTTATTTCCTTCAAGTGCTTTTGGATTTATGTTTTAGTACTGTTCAGCACTTGGTCCATATTCTTTTTAATACACGTAAGGGACATATAACTGCAGTTAATAAGAATGTAGTGAAAATTAAAAGGATATATAAGTTGTTAATTGAGCTATCATTTTCCACACTACTTTATGTGCATAAAAATGCAATTCCACACCTCAATCGGTATATCAAATCTCAAAACATTTGTTGGGACATATGTCCTATTGGTTTATAAATATTTGCATTTATTTCTATGCATGTGCCCTGTTAAAATACCACAATATTGGTGGCCTGTTGCCATCAATTCAACCTGCATGCTGTTGTAATGTCTACTATTGTTCTATATATGCATGTGTTATGCTTGCTTTTCAACTGTTGAAAATCTGGTGTGTTGGGTTCATGCTGTTATAACTAATTGGGAATGCTATTGACTGTTACTAACCCATATCTTTATTAAACCCTCCAAAACATAGTTCGTATGGGAAGGCCGGTCCCAGCGGACCCACTTGTCCCACCTCAGCTGGCCAAGGCACCTGGCACTAGCAGGTCCGGTGCCCAGCCTGGGACCTCCTCCTCTGTTGGCCCTATGCCATCTTTGGGTGGAAGCACTGTAGGGGATGGGGCTTGGTCCCCCCTTGCAAGCATGGGCAGAGGAGGGCAGAGGAGGGCCACGTATCACCCTTTGAATGGTCCAGGCTGTGGTGCTTAGAGAGATTGAACGTTCTGTTGCAGAACCTCTACGCCAGCTTGAGGCACGAGTGGCACAACTCCCGGGTCTGCCTGCCCCTACTACACAGCCCCCAGCACAGCCACCCTCTGGGCTGTGAAGGTGCAGTGATGACTGCCCATGGGTGGGGACCTCAGTCCCACTGTTTCCATCTGTGGGCTCATGGGCTTGCGATTTCCAAATATCCCTCCCCGTCAAAGGTGTTCACCCACCACATGCATCATATACCACCCCTGTATGTGTCTTGTTTGGCTTGTCTGTTTACCTCCCCAACCTACCTCCCCAAATATACCTACTTCCCCTACCCCACATTCCACTCTCACCTGAAAAAAAAAGGGCAATCTGCTCCCAAAAAAAAATTATGCCCCATACATAGCTGCCCATTTTGCACACATGTACTCTGGACACATAAAATGTAATGTAATTGGCATTACAATATACTTTGTTGTCCTCACCCCTCTCTCAGGGGTTGAAGGTTTCATATCTACCTCCAAATTTATTCCATATGCACAGCTGTTGCTGTTAAAGAAATGAGCAGCTATGGACCTTCCCTACACCCATCCTGCGCATCCCGATCTACTTTCCATACTGTCTTTCCCTCTTTGTGCCCCTTTCTTGCCACTTTCCTATCTCCCCATTTTTCTTTTCTTTCAAAGAAATGAGCGTGGGGGTTAGCGGGAGTAAGCACTATTAAGCAGTAGTTAGCGGGTTTGCGCGAATGTGTGCTTGCTTGCGCTTAGCTAAGCATTGCTAAGCATTGTGCAAACCCGCGCACAACTGCTTAAAAGTGCCTTAGTCACTCTGCATGTGAAGGCCCTTGTTCTGCTCAGGAGCAAAATAAAACACCTCTGTCAGTCTCAAACCCCGGACCTTGTACACACTACACAACATGAAGTACCACTAAGCCACAGTAGATATACAACAAGTTGGTGCTGAAATAAGTATATCATGCATCACAATGAGTGAATGTAAAGGAAAAATAGGAATGTCATACCACACAACTTGTTTTGTGGGTCTTTACCAACAGTTGTTGTAGGATTACATTACATGACTGTGATAAGAGAAGCAGCTATTCTAGCAGGAAATAATGTTACACCATCGCTTTACAACCCCACACAGTATCCCAGCAGGACAACACTGGCATATCTGTTTAGGGCAGAGGCCATACCTCCCAACTGTCCCTAATTTTCAGGGATGTCCGTGATTTTGACACAAATTTTAGCTCTGTCCCTCTGAATCCCTCCTAAAACTACTGACTTTGGCTAGAAAGGTGGTGAATTACACTCAAGGAACAATGACAATAATTAAGAGTTAGACACATCTTTTACTTCAGAAAAGGTGTATTAATTCATATGCTCTGATTCTCTCAATGTTTCAACTTAATGGCACTAACATTTTAAAGGTGTCCCTGACTCTTTCTTTACTTTTCCCTGAGTCTGTTCAGATATGTACCTGAGTGTTTGAGAGATCTGGCAGAGGCAGAAACACAGAGGCATATTAGCCTTTCTTCTGTTACACACTGTGCAAATAGCTTTGGAAGGAGCTTCGGAAGCATACCCTTATGTAGGAATACAACACTGAAATACAAATGGATGTTGCCATGTACTGGTAGCAACCAAGTGTAACAATGCCATTGCTCTATTGCTGAAAAGACCTGTGTTGTGCACAGACAAAATATAACAGGCTATTCTCTGGCTACCATGTGGATAGGTCCACAGTTGGGAGTTATGCAGACAGACTACTTGCCTTGATAAACTAACATGTGCACAGCAACCCTGTAAGTCCAGCAAGATAAAATCCACATAATAATACTTACACTATCTGTACTTCTGCACCCCTACCAAAATGTAGAATATACCTGTGTGTGCAGAGTCTACCAAGGATGTAGGTAAACATACTCACAGTGCTGACGTGTCCAGTTTTTCTGAGCAGCTTGTGCTAATGTCAACACTAAAAAAGCACAAACTGTTTAGAACTGAGTAAATGAATATTCACAGTATAGCAGTTCACAAACAATTCTTGTGCCAAAGGAATACATCTCAATAACTAGCTTTGTATGGCAGTTAATTGTAAAAGTTGAAAAGAAAGTACATCTTTCCATGTATCTTGGGTAGCATTTTGAGGGGTGAGTACATTTCTACACTGACAAATAGGTACCGGAAGCAGCAACATTAGGTCTGAGTACAAAATGTAAATCTCTGGCTACACCCCTGGCTTCTGATATAAAAACTATACCAACCTTCTGTCTTAAACAATGATGCCCACAGCAAACAAGGATGATCTCCATCTTGGAAAGCTGAAAGGGCCACACAAACATGAGTTAGCAATTTATAGTACTGGGTTGCTATGACAGTGATTACTGCAATTACTACACAGCAGGCTGCATGCAATTAGCAAGTGGTGGCCACTAATTGGTGCAGAGGCCATCACATGCTCATGTGCAAATACCTACAAAAGCAGGCTGCAATCTCTGCCAACAAACTCAATCACTCTATTGCAGAGACTGACAGAGAGAGAGAGAGACAGAGAAAAGAAAAAAGAAAAAGAAATATTACCAAATCATACAAAGGAAAGGTATGTGACACATATGTATTTACTGGCATGTTGTAGATGTTATTGAAGAATAGTCTAGATAATGTGAACCATTCATATGTGGCAGCAGTACTTATTTATGCATAGATGTTCTGCTTAACTACTGCTATGGACAATACAGTGTGTACCTGTGGGCAGTGGGACATACCTGTGAAATGTGTAGCTCAGCATTAAATGTCAAAGATCTGATCCATGTTATCTGTGTTCTGTACAGTAGTGTGGCCAATGGCTGTTGGGGGGATTAGCGCTGACGTTATATAAACATGGGTGCGACAGAACAACACATGCATGATAGTCATATTAAAGTGTAGCTTAGCACTGGCAACTGCTGTAGCAGTCTAGTATGCTTATCTAGCATTTGTAGCCATATATACCCCCCCAATGTTAGTGTGTGTTCATATGTGACACCTGTTTGTGTTACAGCAAGGCCCAACAGTTCAGCTGTGAGGTCCAGGGACTTACAACAGTGTGGACCTTGTGTGTGTATGCCACACACATACAGAGAAATATATATGTGTCATATATATTCACATCTGTATATGTGCATAGAGCAGGGGACATATTGCAACTGTTAGTGAAGGTTAGTATGCGCATATTTGTATTTACGTTTTAGTGTGTGACAAAGAAGACAGAATACAGTGCTGGTATATGACGTGGTGGTTAAACACTGTGGGTGGTTTGTTCAGTTTGCAATGTTGAAGCCAGTGAGACCTGCTAAAGCTACCTGGGCTGTGAACACCTTCAATGCATTTATCACAAGACTGTGCGATTTTATTACATTACTTTACACCTCACATCCTTTGTATAATTGATATTCTCACTATGAAAGGTGAAATGTATATGTGCCTGCATATATATGTATATGTACACCAGTGGATGTGTGTGTGTGTGTGTGTGTGTGTGTGTGTGTGTGTGTATATATATATATATATATATATATATATATATATATATATATATATATATATATACTCATACACACCTACATCTACTTGTTGCAATAGATTATCTGTACTGTTAACTGACTGTGATGGTCAATGTGCTTGTGAATACATCAAAGATATGTATCTGTGGGATAGCTTAGTGAGAAACTGTTTATGTCATGGTGTTGAGTCCTTGCTTTGATCCTAGCAAAAGCTGTGTATTCTGTTGCTAGGCAGAAAAAGTGCTATTGCATACAGTGTGAATAAATCCCTTAGTTTTAACTAGGGTGTGTCATTGGAGGCTAAAGCACTACATCTATAATTATTGATTGGTACTGATGTTGAATCCAAATCCTGTATGTACTGTAGTACTACCTGAAGCTCTGGGCCTGTACAGCAAAGTATGATGTATGTCCACATTGCTTGCATCCACTGTTTTGTGTGGTCCCTGTATTCATCACAGATTACATTTCTCAAGATTAAGGTTGTGTAAGTACTGACACACAGTACTGTATAGTACACACTGAAAGCTTATCTGGGTTGTCATACCTTTGTGTCCTGTAATTATCTCTGATGTGTGTGTGGGCATGTCTGTAACATGTCCTTTGACATATGTGGGGTAAAACATATAACTGCGTATCTAGCAACATTCATAGTGTACTACAGTAGTATGCAACCTATATTCCCAATTGTGCACATATTTTGGACACGGGTTTGCCATTAAGTCGTGTGGTATAATAGTAATACATTTACTGGACCTTACGCTCATTGTGATGGATGATATATTTCTTTACACATCAGCTTCATGTATATCTGCTGTGGCTAGGTGGTGCATCGTGTTACATGCAGTGTGCCAGGTACTCTTGTATAGTCTTTTATAGTGCTTTTATTTTGTTGCTGTGCAAACATGGTTCATTAGATTGAGAGTGAGCCAGGCACTTCCAAGCAGTTGTGAGATGAGCAGTGATAAGTGGCAGTTAAAGTGTTTCACTCTCGGTTAGCTAATAGGTTGCTATATATGACAGTTCAGTGATATCTGTACTGTATAATGTTAAATGTGCCACATGACCTGCTCAGACATATTTTCATATTTATGTTTTCCAGGTATCATGGCACATCACAGGAATCCCAGTTACAGTAGTGCTGAAGATGACATAATTACTACCAGTATGATTCAGCACTACAGTCTCATGTTCTCACAAACCAGCCAGGGCCAGCAGGAGCATACTGCAATGTGGCAAGATGTTGTCCACAGGGTAAATGAAGTAGGCCTGCATAACCGGACATATGAGCAGGTATGCCACCACTGCAGTGATCTTCTCAGACATGTCCATCAGCATGCAGCTGATGTGCGGAGACAACAGCTTGCAACAGGAGGTGGTGTTAATATCCATCCCCCCCCTCACCAGAGTGGAGGAGCTGCTCCTGAGCCTGGTGGCACCTGCCCAACAACAACAGCAGCAGACATACACCATGATGGCGGTTGGAGCCACCCAGCAAGCACACATGGAGCATGCAAGTAACATGGCATATCTGTAGACTACTGTTATCTGTACTGGTAGATCATGCATATGTGAGGTGTGGAGTGTGTCGTTAAAAGATGTGGAGCCTGTTGTTGTGCAATACTGATCATTTGGAACATAATCTGTAGCCCTGTGAATGTAAACTGTTGTTGTACTGTAAGATGGCAGACACAGTAGCAATGCCACAGTTGTGGCCACTGACAAACTGTCTCATCTCTATGTAGGTCCCTCTGGGATGACATCAAGGCAGCGTACAGATACTGGTGAGTGTGTTCTACATTTATTATTGTAAATAAAAAGTGCATGTCATAGTTAAGGTGTAGGCCATGTACACATGTAACACACCTACCCATAATGCATGCTGTGCATGTTTGGTGTAAGACCACGCACATCTCACTAATGTGATTAGCTGCCTCAAACACATGCAATACCCAGACCATCTCAAAGAAATGTGGCTAGACTGTAGTGACCATTGGATAGGCACAGCTGATATTTAACATGCACATAAACATACACATCTATGTCATACACAGAGCATTTTAACATGCTACACATAAAGGATTCCCAAACCTTCTGTAAAGACATACTCCAGTATCCAAAACCTCATCCACACATTACACATAATATACCTGAGGGGTAGAGGCCTATCATGGGGCATTTAAACACTCTGCAACACACTACACATTCATGTCAGGGAATGCTCATTATTGCCTCCTTACAAACACATGTAACAACTGGTTGTGAAATGGTGGATGTAGCCAAGGTAGTACAGTCCCGGTACAGCATGAGTAGTGCTGGTTTGGGAAACATTTGTAGCCTTGAGTGACCACATGATGTTTCATGATGATGGCCTATGGTACTATACCCCATCCAGTTATCGTAACCACAGTACTACACATAGCTTTTATTGCTATACACTTTAATGTTGTGTGTGTGCACACATATGCACCTCTAAACAATATGCATACCAATCACCATTTGCACAACTTGCACATATATGTCTTGTGATGCTATTGAGTGGCTAGGTCATATGACACACATTGTGTATGTGTAGTGTTTAAATATGCAGTTGTGTTTCAGCATTCCATGTCATGGATGACACTGGCATATCCACAATATGATCTACACTCACCATAATTACCGTACATTGGGTATGTGGCTGAATGGTATTCCAACAATTATCCATGCACCACTGATGATGATGTGTGAATACTCATCATGCATGTGCTAAAAATGTGTCTACAATTATTTGCTAAAGACACAGAGGCTGTAATCAGCATTGGATACCTACCTGACACACAGATACACATCCAGCCATGGTATGTACACCTGTTTGTTATGGTGCACAGTACATTACAGAGTTTTGAATACCTGCACAGAAATTCTTTGTCCATGTATGCATTGTGTTCCAGGGGGAGGCCCATCACCTAATAACAAAACACATGCATCAAAGCCATGTATACTGTTAGTGATAAGGACTGTCTACATTTACACTGCATGCTATTGAGCAACACATGTCCTGCATGCTGACATGTGTGATATGATTGTTTTGCTTGTGATACTGTACCCCACCATCACCTGCTATTGTGTATGTTCTGAGATTGCTGGTGTGATGTCTGCTTTAGGGAGGAATGTATTTTTGTATGTGTGCATGTGCGCATGTGGTCTGACATCATGTTCAGGTCTTAAAGTGTGATTCCTGTTTTCCTCTCGCAGGTGCCGAGGTGGGGCTGGTTCAGTACAGCAGGGAACCTGATATCACTGAGACAGACAGTGATCATGAGGATAGGTGTGTTGAGGCACAGGCAGGTTTGTCAGGGTCTGTTGTTGGGCCACCAATTCACAGTACACAAGTCTCCACCCCATCCATGCACACAGTCATACTGCCTGTACATCCATCATCACCTTTGCCCTTAGCTGAGGAACAGTGTACAGTTGGCACTGGCAAGGACAGTGTGGTATCTATGGCACATGTATCAGGACACAGCAGCCATAGCCAGATGTCTGGAATGGTACCACATAGGCAGATGCCCAGGGGTTCTCGTCAGAGCACTGCTGGTCATCATGCCCCTGGCAGATGTGCTACACCTCTTTCTACCACACGCATGTTCCAGGCTGTCATGGAGGCACAGACACAAATGGAGCTGTACACCAGATAGGCACTAAGGGCACAGAGGGCTCATAACCCCTCTGTAAATGACAGTATCTGTGACCTAGCAGGTGCCATATGTAATTACACTGAGGTCATTGACAGACATTGGGGTGAAACATTGGATGTCCTCCACAATGTCATGTCCATGTGTCAGGACAGTGCGGGATGGTTGAGACATCGATATGGATGTATGGCAGCAACATCAGCAGCTGGAGGTCGCCGTGGGCATTCAGCAAGTCACAGCCACTCCCGTAGTGCCAGTACCAGACCCAGCAGTGTTGGGGCTGTACATAGACCGCCTAGAAGACCACATGCACGTGGCTCCGGCCAGTCCCAGTGGGGACCTGGATCCAGTGGACATATGTCAACCTCTTCGGATAGTACCCAGTCTGGATTAATACCTGATACTGTCTGTAGCACCCCTTCCAGGCACAGGTTCCGTATCCGTGGCCAGAGACGGTGATCTATAAAGCCTGCCAGGTACAGTCTGTAGCTGTCTCACAAATCCCTGTATATGGCAGCCACATGGTGGAACTGTGCGCATGCAGAGACACACACACATAAACCAGAAACCTAGGGCAAATACATACCCGCACACATTACAATAACATTGGCCCATAACAGTACTCATGGCCCTCACACACACTCACACACACATGTCGATTGTATGGCTCAGTGTAGGCACCTGGCAAACCAACAACACACCCTGTGCATATGATGAAACCTGTGCCACCTCCTGTCATCTGTAACATTGATGCAGGAACAGGCTAACATGGTGCTGATGCACAGGGTGACTTTAATAAAGTATAGCAATGGTTGAATGTGTAGCATGTTGTCAGCAGTAAAGTTTAATGATATCCTTGAAGGTGTAGCTGAGCAGGCATGATGCATTAAAGCTGTAATTAGCAATGTTGTATTGTTTTCACCAGTGTTTATTCCAATTGTGTTTTGTTTGCACATGTGCCCCTTGGCTGATGTCTGTAGTTGTGTCAGCATGTGTTATACAGTGGACAGTAAGTGTGGGGTGTGTGCAGCACAGGTCTGCAGGTGTACATTTGTGAATGTGGTGGAGGTGCACTGTCTGCATATACATGCATATTGGACACATGGGCAGGGTGACATGCCCTGTATTGGCCAGTGTTAACACTCCATACTTTCTATTGGTGGCCAGTATGCATTGTACTACACACATTTAGGAACTTGAGTACACGTGTGTGTATGACACGGGTTGACACTCTGCTGTGGGTGATGCTGTTGTTGCTATTTGTCATTGGTTTGCATTACTAAGGTTAACACTGTCCCAGATGCATAATCCTTTATTAATGCACACTGTTCACCTACAGGGTTGCATGGACCGTGCTATCACAAACAAGAAATTCTCAATTTTACAGAAAAGTGCATTAGTCTCATGGACCCCTGCCATAAACTTAATATATAATAGAAGGTGTGAAGTTGTACCAAAAAAGAGCTACATACCAAGAAGGGATAACCTCTCTGGTCAGTATCATTGGGAAAATACAATCCCTCAATAAACATACAAGGCAAGCTTCAAAATACAAAACGGCAAGGATTCCAAAGACAACACTAAAGTTTTCTTCAGTGTTGTTCATAATCTACAGGGGAAATCTCAGATCGGATCACAGTTAATGTAAATGGTCACAAAGTACACTTATCTGACTAACATTACCAATTCCTTGTCAGACAGTTTGAATGCGGATTTCACCACCCTGTCATTACACAAGGGTCACATTTCCAGACCTGAAGAATGTAAAACCTGATGATTCACAGACACCCTAGTTAAAACATCTCTTTAACAAAGTACACACCACAGTGGCAATGGTACTGGACAGTGACTCTGGCTGTGTCATACACAAGCTGACATATGAAGTCACCACTCACCTAAATGCTCTATCCAGATGTAGCCTCTATACAGGTTATATACTTGTGGAATGACACACAGTAATGGTGTTCACAGTTCACAAGGTTTGAGCTACAACGTCTTCTTCTTCTTCTTCTCCTTTCAGGTGCTCCCATTAGGGGTCGCCATAGTACATCATTTCTTCCTGCCCTCTGCATCTTGCGCTGTCACACCATCCACCTGCATGTCCTCTCTCACCACATTCCTCTTTTCCTGTTACCTGGCAGCTTCATCCTTAGCATCTATTTCACAATATACTCTGCATCCCTCCTCAGCACATGTACAAACCAGCTTAATCCTGCCTATCTGGCATGGTCTACTAACCTTCAAACATGGCCTGACCCTCTAATATACTTATTCTTAAACTTGTCCACCCTCATCACACCCAGTGCAAATGTTAACATAAATTGATTAAGGATAGAACTACAACAGGTCCTGGAAACTCTCACCCTATAAGCCAGACCAATGTTATCTGGAAGGCTATGGAGCACAGCACTATGGAACTCATTAACATAGACATTATGAACCTGAAGACACTGCACCATACCCACTTAGGTTTTCTAAAGGCCAGATCATGGCTTCTACACCTAGTAGACTTCAAGCCAGTCAGCAAGACTATAAGTGAGGGAGGGGAGGTCAACACAGCCAAGCTATAGCTCACCAGCAATTCATACCCATCCCACATACTGGTATTATACATAACCTCAACAGACTGACCATAAACGATTGTTAGATGATGGCTTGACAACTGACGCACAGATGTAGGACACACAGTAACATATGCAGCCTCCATGTACTATGCTATGCCAGTAACAAGTGGTATTCACCTGCACTCACTCCTGGGAACACTCATGTTTGGCATATAGCTTTCTTAGGTACAAGCAAACACAATAGGGATATGTCTGCCCATGTTTGATGGCAATGCATACTGTGGGCTATACTTTATTCTCCAGATGACACCCACATCCTTCAAAAGGGTATCATACAAACAGATACCTGGTGTAAAACTGATGCTGTAAAGCTGTAAGCCAAAGAAAGTATAGTTATCCACTTTTAGAAAACAAAGTATCCCCACAGTGCCACATAGGTAGTAGCCCCCAAAATGTGGAACAGGTACTAATGTATATATAGAGCCATGTGTTAAGTCATCTCTCCTTTGATAATCACATTACCAAAGGGTTTTGGAAATCCCTCTGTGCAGCACATAAGCAATAAAGGGTTTGCATGCAGATCCACAGAGGTTGTTGCACAACTATAATGATTAGTCATCTTTGCCATACTTTGCTTACTTTGGACCAGGTTTCAAATATACCTCAATCATAAACCCTCACTCACACTCTTCAATAGAAACTGCTATGAGTGGATGTGAAATGGAAGACATAGCCCAGAGATCACTGCAGTGGCTAAGCTTGTCACAAGCATACAGAAGTGACCTAAGGTCTGGAAAGTGCCAGCACACTCTGGCAAAGATAACAGATGCGTTCATGGAGAAAGTAGAGTACCCACCTATGAAATAATTGAGGCCACATGTATTTATATGGATTTGCCCCACAACTACCTTACATGTGTAATGCACATACAGTTGTCATTGTGATATGTCATACACTAAAAAAATCAAAACCCACTCCACATTGGCCAATGGTATCACACACCTGGAGCACACACACAGTCAGCAAGTGCAAGATTCAAGCTCGTTCCTAACTACATTATAATACTACAGCAGTATGCATTTACACAACGCACTATACACATTACTGGGATTTCATCTTTCCACAGGTATATTTGTAGGATGGTGACATCATCGGACTTGACAAAGATGAGTATACCACTTGTAAGATGTTTGAGTAGTCTCCAAAAAGGTTGCTCCTCCCCAGGAGGATACATGCACTTACACACAGTTGGCAAGTGCAGGATTCAAACCCCTACCTAACTACATTATGATACTACAGCAGTACACATTTACACGATGCACTATACACATTACTGGGATTTCAACTTTCCACAGGTATATTTGTAGGATGGTGACATCATCTGGCTTGACAAAGATGTGTATACCACTTGTAAGGTGTTTGAGTAGTCTCCAAAAAGGTTTCTCTTCCCCAGGGAGACACACACAGTTAGCAAGTGCAGGATTCAGACCCCTACCTAATGACATTATAATACTACAGCAGTATGCATTTACATGACATGCTATACACATTACTAAGATTTCACCTTTCCACAGGTATATTTGTAGGATGGTGACATCATCGGACTTGACAAAGATGAGTATACCACTTGTAAGGTGTTTGAGTAGTCTCCAAAAAGGTTGCTCCTCCCCAGGGTGACACACACACTCACAGTTGGCAAGTGCAGGATTCAAACCCCTACCTAATTGCATTATGATACTATAGCAGTATGTATTTACATGACACGCTATACACATTGACAAAGATGAGTATACCACTTTTAAGGTGTTTGAGTAGTCTCCAAAAAGGTTGCTCCTCCCCAGGGACACACACACACACACACACACACACACACACACACACACACACACACACACACACACACACACAGTTGGCAAGTGTGGTGTTCTTAATCCAAACTAAGTACGTCTTTACACTTCAGCAAGCAATATGGAGTTACAGGGTGGAATACAGACATTACTTGTTGACAGTTTGCACAAAGGTTTTTTTCATGTTTGTTAACCTCAGCAGGCTTATCATACTAGGTGTATTGTATGCATAGGCAATGACCATATCATATATGGGTTGATGCACCACATGCTGGCACACACAGGGTCAAACCTTGAGTAGTATCTTACCTTCACCTACATGATACTGCAATATAACAGAAAGATGATAAACTTCAACAACTGGCTGAGCTTCTGGTGTCATTCAAAGGGGATCCAGTCTCTGTCTGCCTGTGATGACATAGGTTCATAGGTTCATAGGTTCATAGGTTCATACTAGGCTATCTGCCCGAGGGCATTTACAAGCCTAGCCCATTGTTTTGTGGCTTACGCCACCCCTTTAGTATGGGGAACTATACCCATTATTTTGCTGTGCCTCTGTCGAGCAGTGACACTGAGGTAATCCCTGGGGTATATCTGCGATCTCCCATCCATTGGTCAAGATTTCTCTTGAACAAGGCCAGCGAGGTGCTCTGCCTCACATGTACCGGGATTTTGTTCCACAGCATAGGAGTCTTTGGGTGATGAATCTATCCCTCCAGCACGTCCTATTAATAGCCGTGTCAAGGTTTAAGTCTCCGCCCTTGTGGCTCTGATGGATCTAGATTTTTGAGGTGAAGCATATTCATCAAATCTGGGTTTGACATGGCCTTGTATGTTAGGCAAAGGTCACCTCTGAGCAAGCGGTAGCGACTGAATAGAGCTGGAGTTCTTTCAGTCGGGCAGCATAGGACAGATTTTGAGACCCTTTATCCTTTTGGTGAGGAACTTTGTGGCCTCTCCAGCTGCTGCAAGTGTCGGGTCAGATACATTCCGAATGGGGCATTGTACTCAATCATTGGTCTGATGAGTGATGAGTAAAGGGAGACTATGACCTCCCTTGATCTAGATGAGAATCCCTTCATGATAAGGTGGGCAATGTAGAAGGTCTTCCTAACTACTTTAGCTACATGGGTGTCGAATGACAGACTACTATCAACCTGGGTCCCCAGGTCCCTGATAACTTCTTCTGTGCTCAGTGGATTGCCACCTATTTGGTAGCTAGGGGTAACCTTGTTTTTCCCGAAGGGTATGACTATGCATTTTTTGGCATTTAACTTTAGGCCGTGGCTCTGGCACCAGTTATCCGTTTCTGTGAGACCCTTCTGAAGGATATCTGTGTCAGATGTGTTTTCTACTATGGCCCAGTTTGCAGTCATCTGCAAACTTTGTCAGCCATAACCCTCCTGTGTTTGCTTGTACTTCGGAAAAGTAGATGCCAAACAAGAGTGGGCCCAGGACTGAGCCCTGTGGGACACCACTTGTGACAGGCTTTGAGTCTGACATGGCGCCAGCAGCTCTGACCCTGTGGGTTCTGTCACTCAGCCAGTTTGCAACCCATCTTGTGATGTATGGGTTGACATTTAAGCTGATGAGTTTTTCAATGATAACCGAATGGGGTATTGTTTCGAAGGCCCTAGCCAGAACGAGGTAGGCTGTATGGACTGCCCTTCCCTCATCAATGGCTTTGGTGACTGTTTCGCAAAAGTGAACCAAGTGTAAAAGGCATGATCTGGCTTTGACAAAGCCAAACTGGGTTGGATCCAAAGTCTGCAGATTCCCTATGTCTTTATTTATGAGGTCCATTATGATCCTCTCCATGGCTTTGCAGATAAGGCTTGTCAAGCTAATGGGCGGTAATTTCCAGGGTCGGTGGAGGCACCGCCTTTGTGAAGTGGTACCACAGTTGCAGTGCGCCACTCCCTGGGTACGTATCCAGAGGTAAGACTTTGATTAAACAGCTGTCCTAGCTGTGGGTTTAATTCCTCATTGAGTTCATGGAGCACACAGCCGGGGACACCATCAGGTCCCATGGATGCTGTGTTTTTTGCTTTGGAGAGCAGTTCGCACTTGGGCGCTGGAGGTGTTTGGGGGGCCGCAATGGTTTGGTATAGATATCTCTCCTTTTGGAGGGAGGGGAAGTTTGCACTGAACCTGTCAGCCAGTATGTTGGCAATGTCTGTAGGATCAGTAATCTTCACATCATTTTGAACTAGCTCTGAGCATATCTGGGAGTTTCCTCCCAGGTTTCTAACATAGCTAAAGAAGGCCTTATGATTGTCTTTTGAGTCTTTAGCTATTTTTCTCTCGAAATTTGCTTTGGATGATTTTATGAGAGCTCTTAGTTTTTTACTTATAGTGATCAAGGGTGTCTTACCTTTTAAGGATTTTGCTCTATCTTGTAGTAGCTTCCTCCTTTTGTTGTAGAGTTTGTTTATGGCTGGGGTCCACCAGACTGGACGCTTGCCTTTGGTACAAAGAGTCTTTGTTTTGCTTGGGATTGCCTTATCCATGCAGTCCTGCAGGTGCTGGTAGAAGGCATTTGTAAGTGATTCAGCGGCTTGAGTACTGTTTTCCCCACTCGGGGCCTTAAAGGAGACCACACTAGTCTTTAGAAGTGTGAAGTCGGCTTTTGAGAAGTTCTTTACTGTGGTCTTTTTATTTCAGGTGGGGGTGGGATGAGGACCTCCAGTGAGATTAGGTTGTGGTCTGATCTCACCAGTGAGGGGTACACCGGTGTTGAACATTGTGCTCCCATGTTCGTGATGATGAGATCAAGTATGTTATCTCCTCTTGTGGGGATGGTGACTAGTTGTTCCATGGCATTTGAGTTTATGAATTCCAGGAACTTTTGGGCTAGGGTATTTGGGCTTGAGTAGTGTTCCCAGTCTATATTAGGGTAATTGAAGTCACCTAGTATGATGGTGTTTGGTGATACATTTATCCTCTAGTGTTTTCAGGAAGGCCATGTGAGGTTCCTGAGTTTGTGAGGGTGGCCTGTAACATGCTACAATTTGCAGAGCAGTCTTGCCTATGGTTAATTGCACCTGGATGGTCTCCGATGCATCGTGCGTTGCCACCAGTCTTGAGGTGTGGGTGTCCTTGATGAATATGGATACCCCTCCTTTCTTGGTATTGTCCAGATTTTGGGGCCAGCATGATATGAGGTAAAACCTGATAGCTGGGGTGCTCTCAGGAGCCTTGAACCAGGTTTCTGTCACAGCACAGACATCGATGTTCTCCATACTGAGAAGGGCCTCGAGTCGTGCATTTTGAGATTTAGACTTCTGGCATTGAGCAGCATTACCCTTAGTTTTTTTTTTTTTGTGTTCTAGGGTGGTAGGTTTAGAATTTGAGCCTTGCCTAAAAGGCACTATGGGGTGGCAAGAGCCTTTGCCAATATCCGAATCCCAGGGTGACAGGTGCAAGCCATCCCTTGCGAAGCAGCGTGGCTTGTCCAGCATGTCATCCCAGGCAGACAGACACTGGATCCCCTTTGAATGACACCAGTGTTTAAGCCAATTGTTAAAGCTGATCATCTTATCTCTGTATTGTGGCATCATTCTTGGTGAAGGTAGGATACTGCTCAAGGTCAGGGTCATACCTGTCTGGGCTACATAATCAGAGAGCTCCTCAATGTCTCTTTTCATGTAGTCCAAGGAGGTACGTCTCAGGTCGTTTACACCAGCGTGGACAATGACTGAATCATATTTGTACCTGCTGTTGAGAGACCTGAGTGCTTGCGTTATGTGGCGGATTCTAGCGCCCGACAGGCAGCTTACTGTGACCTTCTCCTTACTCAGTCTGGTGAGCGGGACGTCAGTGTGTCTGACTATGGAGTCACCAATGACTAGTGTGTCTGGCATTGTGTTTGGCCTTAAGGGCTGTGACTGTTTGACACTCTGACTGTGAGGTCTATGTGTTGCAGGTGTTGTGTTCTGAGGTGGTGGTTGTTTGGGTGTCTGCTTTGGTGGCCTCTGCTGTTTTGGTAGATTTTTGATCAGAGCCTCCGAGTATGTCTTTGTGTGTTTATGTGTATGATTTGGTGTCATTCAAAGGGGATCCAGTCTCTGTCAAACCTTGTTGCTTCGCTACAGATGGTTTGCACCTGTCGCCCCTATGCTTCTGAATACTGGCCAAGGCTCTTGCTGTCCCCATATTACCTTTTTTAGGCAGGGCTCAAAGGTTCATAGGTTCATAGGTAGGTACTAGGCTATCGGCCCTGGGGCATATACAAGCCCAGCTGAAAAGGTACCCTGGCTTTTGCCACCCAAGAAATGTATTTTCCTGTGCCACTGTCGAGACACAGAAGTGATCCCCAGGGTGAATTTCCTATTTTCCATCCAATCATCAAGATTTTTCTTGAAGAGTACTAATGAGGAGCTTTGTTTGATATAGATAGGTAGTTTATTCTGGAGTATGTGAAATCTGTGGGACAGGAATCTATCCCTCTGGCATGTTCTGTTTATTGTGGTTACAAGGTTTAGGTCCCTAGAGTGTGCAGGTTCATAGGTTCATAGGTAGGTACTAGGCTATCTGCCCAAGGGCATTTATAAACCTAGCCAGAATGTGTTGGCTTTCACCTTGCTTTTAAATTAGTTTCCTGGGCCTCTGTCTAGCAGGGCCACTGAAGTGATCCCAGGGGTAAATTTACAATTTCCCATCCACTCGTCAAGATTCCTCTTGAAGAGAGTCTGCAAGGAGCTCTGCCTAAAATCAACTGGGATTCTATTCCAGAGTGAGGGAAGTCTCTGGGACAGGAATCTATCCCTCCAGCATGTCCTATTTATTGCTTTGCTGAGGTTTAATTCACTGGAGTGTGTGGCTCTAAAAGATTTGTTTTTCTTGAGATGGAGCATGTCCATTAATTCTGGGTTGGACATGGCCTTATACGGCAGGCATAGATCACCTCTGAATAGGCAGTAAGCAACTGAGTAGAGCTAGAGTTTCTTTAGTCGAGCTGCATAAGGCATCTCTTTGAGGCCCATGATCCTCTTGATGAGGTACTTCTGTGGTCTTACCAGCTGTTGTATGTGCCAATTAAGGTACATACCAAATGGTGCATTGTACTCTATTATGGGCCTAATGAGTGATGTGTAGAGGGGCACAATGACCTCTCTTGATCTAGAGGTGAACCCTTTCGTGATTAGGTGGGCTACATAGAAGGAATATCTAACCACTTTGCCAATGTGATTATCAAAGGAGAGGTTACTACCTACCTGGGTCCCCAGGTCCCTAATTACATTTTCCGTACCTAGTGTATTACCAC